>NW_010526679.1:0-3950 GCF_000687285.1 Phaethon lepturus
CTGCGGAGCGCGGCTTCGCACAGCCCGCGCAGGCCGAGGACGACGCTGTCCAAGTAGAAACGGTGGCCGGACTAAACGCGATCCCAGTCAAGCACCGGAGCGGTGATGTACTAGTCAGGTGACTAGTGATGTACAGCTAGTACGTACTAGTGATGTACAGCCACTAGTGACGTACAGCCAGGCATTAGAGGAGAATATACCCATAGAGGGACTATATTAACAGCACAGTTAATTCGGAGCAAAAATAAATTTGAATAATATCACGACGGACTATCTTCCTCCACCTCACTGCATCATTCCAGTACAATTTCATTGCATCACTGCAGACTTGCAGTTATTCTGATCTGAACTGCATCTGCCTACATTAATGGCTGTGAATATCTTAAGATTTAAATCTTTCAGAATGAATGCTTTCTTTTGTATTAAATAATCAGGAACATTAGGTAAGCTAGGAAACAAAAGCCTTTCTTTTTTCAAGAAAGGGAGGCAAAAGCGTTTTTTAAGAAATGCAGTCCAAGGACACACTTCTCCAAGTCTGCCTCAAGACTGCAGGCTTTGCGGAAAGAGCCACCGGAGAGTAACAACTGGACTAGGACACCACAAAGAGAAGGAACGTTTGGGGCCAGAGAAAGAAAAGACCGAATACGCAAATGCGCTTTACAGGGGACAAGCGGGAGAGGTATCAGGGCCGATGCTCAGAGCTGAAATAGCGTCCGGGTCCGGCCTGGGAAGAGTAGTTAAGAGCTGGTGGGGACAGGAAGGAGAGCGCGTACGCGAAGGGCTGTGGAACGAGCCCTGTACGGGAGCTGCTGGCAGATCTCGAAGGGTTACAGAGAGGCGAGAAGGCAGCAGGCTCGACCCTCAGGGTCCACGCCAGTTTTACGACCCACCCACAGCTTCTTCCAGCTCTCTAATCAAACCCGGGTAAGGTGGCTGCTCCGTAGACCAACCGCTCTGCTGCGGCTGCTGCAGGGCTCTGCTTTCTGCGAGTGGCACCTAACAGCCTTAAATTAGTTATTTCGAGTACAGCATCAATGGCTGCAGAGTTTCCCACACCCGCAGCCCTGCCCCGTGCTCAGATTTTCAGACATTAGTCTAAACCATTTTGTCCACCTTGCCTCAAGGCAGAAAAGCAACTTGTGCGGGAGCTTAGACAAAGAAGTTTAAGAAGCAGGGGAAACAGCTGGTGCCTTGGCCTGCGAAGATCTTAACATTTTCAGATTGCAAATGCAGGCGCGTCCGCGTGCACGGGAATGGTATTTTACAAAAGCGTTCCGCTCACTTTACCCAGCACAGCTTGCTGTGGTTCCCCCCACACATAAGCGACTCGCTATGGTGTATCAGTACCTTACAAGGGAGACAAAAAAAACATATCCATAAATGAGTCGAAAACTGATTTCTTCCCTAATTTCCTCAAGTCAGTCAGGCAATTAGGAGTATGTTAGTTGGAGGATATGCACAGTGCCAATTTTATCTGGTTGCTTCTCAGACTTAGCTGTCCCCTCCCCTTCCCAGCATACAGATTTTTAAAATAAACAAATACAAAAAAGGAAGACTGAAATTTTGCATTTTGTTTGGAACGCCACTAAGCTGGCACTTTCTTTGTACATTCTAGGTAAATATGACCAAAGCTTTAACTTTGGCCCAACATTTCTCTTTGGTTTTAAAATATCACCTCCACCCAAGCAGTAACACAGACCCACAAGACTTCTTTATTAAGCCATTTACTGTCTATTTGCTTGCCCAAAAAACACTTCACTGAACTTAATTAGTCTACAGATACATCAGCTGATTTCTCCTGCTCTACCAAAATAGGAAGATTCAACATTTATTTTGCTCTAGCAAAATAGTGTAACATTAAATCACTATGTAGGGAGATGCGTAGGCAGCTCCCTTGCCACTAGCACAAGCATCAAGACCAGTCACATCAGACTCTTTCTGGAGGTGGATGGAAGAGGTGTGAAGTCTGGAGGGGTAGCAGATGAAGAAGGGGTATTATTATTGTTGCTTTTTTTTTTTCCCCCCTGCTGCTTTTTTTGAAATGTGTGAGAAAGAAAGATTGTTCCTACGATTACCTTTCAAGCACAAAAAATTACCAAGGGTCAGAAACCTGTCGGTTATAACATCACCTGTTTTAGAGGCCCGAAGTCCTGTAAAAGATTTCCCTTGACATGGAAATGAAAGGTTTAGGGCAACTCTTTTTGTAAGTATTGCAGTGGCATTTCAATTAATTGGATTTAATCCTCAAAAGAAACTGTAACAAAAAGTTATTCCTTCTACAGCTTGTACAGATAATCCAAAGAGACAAACTGACTACAACCAGTTACTTGCTGTTTCTACCAGACACCGAAGCGTCAATGGAACCCAGAGGGCACACGCTGGACACACAGAATTAGCCCAATCACATTAAAACACAAACAGAACGAGATCCCTGAGCTATCAAACCTACTATTACATGCAACATCACAATCTAATCCTTTTCACAACCTATATTATTGAGTTAAAACCTAAAAGCAGATAGCTAGCTTTGTCTTGATATCCCCAAAGGAACGTTATTCCAGCCCCTGACTGGTTTAATGGCAAGAACCTTCTGTAATTTCCAGACTAAATGTCTTAATATCCAAATTATCCACATTATTATGCCAACACTCACCTTTACCTTACCTTTATGTTCTCTTCTTTCCCTTACTGAAGTGTCAAAGCAAGCCAAGGTTTGGTTCTGCTTTTTTTAATTCTTCCCCTTAGAGAATGCTTTCCAGTCCTCACAATCCTTCCCTGAACCCACCTCTCAGGAAAACATCAGAACCAAAAACATATAAATAGTCAAGACACAAAGTCTGAGTTGAAAGTACAGCACGCAAAACCAGCCTCGCCTGTTCTCGGCCCCGTGATTTATTTTCAAATTTTAAAAAAATTAGACCTCTCAACCACAGTGTCTTGGCCCTACCTTAGCACTATCAGAAACACTTGTTCTCCAGTTGATACGTATGAAGGTGGCCTCTCACAATGTGTCCAGTAATTTTAATCTTCACACTATTACAAGTACCTGTTTCCAGGTCCAGCACTGCATCTACTTCAGAAATCTACCAAACCCCCCAGTAGAGTCTCTTACAGCCTTTCACTGCGCTGACATCAAAGTGGCTTGTTTCATTTACATTGTCTCTAAGTTATCAGAGCAATGCATCATGTATTATAGTGCTATTCAATAACCTCTATTTCTAGCTTTCCTAAAAAGGTTGTATCCTTCAACAGTCATATTCTGTCATGACTGCTATGCTACTAACTTACGGCTGTGATATCCAGTTTAATATTCTACAATTCAAATTATTCCATTTTATGGAATGCCTCATGGAACAGATCCTCATAGAAGCTATGCTAAGGCACATGGAGGACAGGGAGGTGATTTGAGACAGTCAGCACGGCTTCACCAAGGGCAAGTCCTGCCTGACCAACCTAGTGGCCTTCTATGATGGAGTGACTGCATCAGTGGACAAGGAAAGACCTACCAATGTCATCTATCTGGACTTCTGTAAGGCCTTTGACATGGTCCCCCACAACATCCCTCTCTAAAATGGAGAGATATGGATTTGATTGGTGAACTGTTTGGTGGATGAGGAACGGGTTGGATGGTCACATCCAGAGAGTAGCGGTCAATGGCTCAATGTCCAGACAGAGACTGGTGACTAGTGGTGTCCCTCAGGGGTCCATATTGGGACCAGTAGCCTTTAATACCTTCATCAATGACATAGTGGGATCAAGGGCACCCTCAGCAAGTTTGCAGATGACACTAGAGTGGTGCAGTTGACACACCCGAGGGACAGGATGCCATCCAGAGGGACTTGGACAAGCTCAAGGAATGGGTCCGTGTGAACCTCATGAGGTTCAACAAGGCCAAGTGCAGGGTGCTGCACTTGGGTTGGGGCAACCTCTGCTATCAATACAGGCTGGGG
>NW_010526680.1:0-4489 GCF_000687285.1 Phaethon lepturus
CCTAGTGTTTCTGTGATTCTGTGATTTTAATATGTAAGCTCTACTGAAATACTTTATACAACTAGTTCAGTCAGTGCTCTCGGTAGAGAGTGTTAGCCAGGTTATCTTGCCTTTGCTCTAAAAAGGCTTGCTTTGTGCCCTGATGGAAACCTTTCTAGGTAACAACTTTTTTCCTCTCTGCCCATTTTTTGGCCCTGTTCCTTGTCACAGTTGAATTTTTTCTCACATGAATAAAGTGGAGACTTTTTTTTTAAAGTAATGGCAGTACGTAGCAAAGGCTCAGTTAGGTTTGATCTTGTCACTGAAGTAAACTGAAGACAGAAGCAGTTCTGCTAGTGAGCTCTAGACTTTCTTCCTTTAGGTGCTCATCTTAGGTGATTTGGGCTCCATCGGGTAAATTCCAAATTCCCGTATTTTCTGTTGCCGGTAGAAAGTAGGCTTGAGAGACAACAGACAGGTTAGGTGTTTTTCAGTGAAGTTAATGAACGCATGGGTAATTGTTCCATGTCATAGAGCTGTCAAATCTGTAGTTCCTGCTGGGACAAAGCACAGACTTTATTGCACAGGACTGGGCCAGTTTCTAGGCTGTCTTGGTGCAAAGCAGTGTATGTAATGAGCTGAGCTCTCATCATTGCTCAAAGAAAAATTTTCCACTTTTTCTCTCTGAATATGAGCTAGCACTGTGGGTTTTTTTGTTTTGTTTTGTTTTTTCCTTTTGTTAGTTGTCACTTATGAGTGGAAGAATGAATAGCTTTGTTCTGACTTGTACTGCTATAGTGGAAATACATCTCACTTAACATCCTTCACTTGTTTTCTAATGTTTTTTTGAGTGGGAAGCTGGTAACTTGCCACAAGTTCTTACTTCATTTCTACTTCAAGGATCACTACATGCATGATATTCCACAGATTCTTCATATGAGGGCACTGAAAGATTCAGATTAGAGCCAAATACTAAACAAAGTGATGTTATGTAAAACCAAGTAATTTGGGGCAAACTGATTTGGAAGAAGGGTCTTTTTCAGAGGGCTTTAGTTCTGTAGGAATAGGAACAAGGACAGAGTGAATGCATTGTCCTAACTATGTTTGCTCAGGCAATAGTTTTTCATACACCTTCATAAAGTCTGTCTTTTTGGCAAGCCAGTATTCCAGAGTGTGTATATATTTGCTTTTGCTGATGTGTCTGATTCTGTTAGGGTTTCCCTTGCTTTTGGGCTATCGGAAACATTTTTGATGCTGATGAATAATTGTTGGCAATCTTAAACACACATCTTGTACATCCAAGACTACAGATGAGGAAAATTAGAGCAGAGATTAGCTGTTCTGTTAGGTGTAGAAAGAAGCTGTCTTATATACCCAATACAGTAATTTGCTGTTGATGCTAAGAAAAGATTATCAATCCAGCGAAAGGTAAAATCTAGAGCAGAATCCTCCAAGGAAACTTGAAGTCCATCACTTTTATTCTAGAGTTCTTGTATGTGTCCTGTGGAAGTAAGCTTTGCAGATAACATACACTCAGATTTGGAAAGTTATTTCAGTTCATTGTGACAGCCGTATCAATAGTGTGAATGAACCAACCCTATTGTTCTCCCACCCCCCATCCTGCAATACATGTGAAGAGCTGTACAGAATGGGACAGTTGGTTTGCAGTCCAGTATGTGGTCTGAAATTGGCTAGCACCAGCCAGCTTGGAGGAAGGTGCAGACAATAGTGGCAATTCTGTTCTCTGAGATTTTCTTTTCCCTACCTTTACCATTTGGTTGTTGTTGAAGCTAATTTTAATATTTAAAACTTTCTTACTCCTGCCCGTGTCACTTTTATGATTTTTTTATTTACTCCTTCCTGTTGACAGTGAATGGGGGTTGAAGCCCTGCAAAAAATTGGAAATTTTTGCCCTACTGAGTATTACTTCTATATGCTGTTTAGTCTGGTAGTCCAACATGTACAACTTTAATACAAAAAAAAATATTTTTAATGGGATACTTATTCATAAAACAGTTGCATGTATAGTTGGCTGTGTAAATTGAACAATTTTAGGTACCTGACAACAGCTTGCTGAAGTTGCAGCATGGCAAGTCTGTAGCTTTTGCAAATTCTTTTTACCTTGATTTGGAGGATGGAACTTAGAATCAAGGAATGACAGAAAAGTCTAGGCTGAAAGGGATTTCTGGACATCATCTGATCCAGATTTCCATAGAAAGCACATCCTTAGCATCCTTGTTATCTAGGGTCTTGTCAAGCCGAATCTTGAGTATTTCCAGGGGGGATGTTCCACCACTTCTCCAGGCAACCTCTTCCATTGTTTAATTGTTCTTACAGTGAAGAATTTTTTCCATATAGCCAAACAGAATTTTCCGCGAAGTATCCTTGTGCCTGTTGCCTCTTGTCTGGTCAATCATGCACCCTCATGAAAAGACTACCTCTGTTTTCTCTATAGCTGCATTTAGCAGAGCCTGTTGCAATAGGACAAGGGGTAATGCTTTTAAACTGAAAGAGGGGAGATTTAGACTAGAAATAAGGAAGAAATTTTTCACAATGAAGGTGGTGAAATGCTGGCACAGGTTGCCCAGAGAGGTGGTAGATGCCCCATCCCTGGAAACATTCCAGGTCAGGCTGGACGGGGCTCTGAGCAACTTGGTCTATTTGAAGATATCCCTGCTCATTATAGGGGGGGTTGGACTAGATGGCCTTTAAAGGTCCCTTCCAACCCAAACTATTCTATGATGCTATGGTTGTATGTGTAAGACTGATTAGATGTCCCTGAGCCTTCACTTCTCCAGGCTGAATGAATGTAATTCTTTTCAGCCTTTTTCATATGTCAAGTTCTCCAGCCCTTTTATCATCTTGGTGGCCTGGCTGGACCTTTCCCAATCAAAACTGGACACATTATTCCAGGTGTGGTCTAACAAATGCCAAGTACAGTGGAGTAATCACATTCCTTGATCTGCTGGCTATACAGGTGCTCCAGGTGCAGCCTCAGCTGTTGACTCACGTTCAGTTTGCTGTCGATCAGAATCCCCATGACTTTTTCAGCAGAGCTGCACTGCAGCCAGTCAGACCATATGCAGCCTATACTGCTGCTCAGTATTACTCTATCCTGCATGTAGGAATTAAAATTTACCTTGATTAAACCTAATGCAATTTTTGGTGGCCCAGTCTTCCAGCCTGCCACAGTGACTGTGTCTTGTGGCCCTTCCTCCTGTCATATCTACTATTTCTCCCAGTTTGTTGTCATCTGCAAACTTCACTAAGAGTGCATTCGATCCTCTAATCTGGGTTGTTTATAATGCTATTGAGTAGTATCAGACCTAGTATTGACTCTGGAGGAGCTCCACTTATGACCAGCTTGACACTTCAACTTTCAGTTTAAGATTAAGCACCACTCGTTGAGTTAACTGCAGATTTTGAGCCAGTTTAGCCATTTTTCCACCATCTTGTGGTCCAGCTGTCTAGTCCGTATCTTAGCAGCTTGTCAGCAAGGTTGTTGAAGGAGACTAATGTCAAATGCTTCACTAAAGTCAAGGCAGATGACATCCACAGCTCTCCTCTCATCCACAAAGCAAGTTGCTTCATCAGAAAAGGTATTGAGATTGGTCAAGCATGATTTATCCTTGGTAAATCCAAACTGGCTTTTTCAGTCACCATTTTGTCCTTCGTGTACCTGGAAATACCTTCCATAAGGAGCTGTTCCATAATTTTCTCAGGCACTGAAGTGAGGCTGACTGCTTTGGGGTTTCCCAGATCTGTCTTTTTGCATTTTTGCAGGTAAGTGTAGTATTTGCCCTTTTTCCAGTCATCAGGGGCCTTCCCTTGATCTCCGTGACCTTTGAAAGATAATAGAGAATGGCTCTGCAGTTACGACAGCCATCTCTCATAGGACACTTGGATACATCCTCTCAGATCCCATAGACACCTGCATGTCTGGTTTGCATTGATGATCCCTAACTCGACCCTCCTTTACTATCAACTGTTTGTTGCTTGCTTTGTTACTGCTTTGTGACAACCTCATTTAGTAGCAGACGTGTATTGCTTGTAAGTTTTACTGTTAATGTACTTACTAGTCTTGAAATCTGTTGCCAGTTTGAGCTCCAGCTGAACTTAATGCTTTCCTAACTAAATCTCTGCATTTCTAAGCAATATTTCTATATTCATCTTTGGGACTATGCCCCTTTTCCCATCCTTCCTTTCCACCCAATTTCTGGAGTTTCTAGTAACAAAATACTGCATTGTCTCTGAATCAGACGCGCTCTGTCCTCCAGTACTTTAATGGTGAATGAAGAAGTTGTTGTTTGTTTGAAATCTGTATGATTACTTATTTTTATTGCATTTTGGAGAAAAAAGAATCACAGAATCACAGAATCATTAGGGTTGGAAAAGACCTTTAAGATCATCAAGTCCAACCACCACACAACACCACCATGCCCACTAAACCATAACCTGATGTGCCACATCTATGCGTTTTTTGAGTACTTTCAGTGATGGTGACTCCACC
>NW_010526681.1:0-1730 GCF_000687285.1 Phaethon lepturus
AGGCCTGCGCCGCTCCACAGAGATGTTTGGTTTAGATTTGCCGTGTCCAGCACTACAGGAGAAACATACTCAGAGTATGAGCAATTTTTCTGATTCATGTGGTAATTGTAATGCTGTTGCCTTTCACTCTCCTCTTTTATCCTTCACTTCTCTTCACATTCTCAATATAAATCAAAGAAGAATTACCGACCATCAGAAAACCATTTGGGTATCTGATTTCATCTATAGCCTGAATTTCAGCTGTCGATGAGCAAGTCTAGCCTCTCTCCACAGCATTCTGAGTCTCGCGTCCTGCTGGTCACCATTTCGCTCCTCATTATTGTTATTTATTTATTGTTATTATTTTAACCTTCCAGATGCAATTTAAATACAGTCACATAGGCTTCTTTAATGCTTCTTAGAAATTAAGCTTATTCAGTTCAGCTCTTTGTACCCTTCAGTGGAGCTGCGGAAGACAATACTACAGCCCCTATGAGAGCAGCAAGGGGCTGCGATGCTCAACCAGAGCTCAAATCACGTGGCTGAGCAACGCAAGCAATCAAAGGGCATTTACCTAAGCAGTTTATCCTTTACTCATTTTTACATACTGCACAACGCTACGCTAGTGAAGCTCATTGAAAAACTCTTTTCCTAATTTGTTCCCTTAGAAATTAATACAATCTTCATTTGGAACTAGCAGGCAGCTGTAACTATCCATCCTGACCTACTGTGTCTTTTTCCACACTATTTATCGTGTTTTTCTTCCACGAACACAGGACATGGGGATTACTCCAATCAGGAGAAGGTGTTTCTCTGAAGAATGCTCCTTAAATAAAATAAGTTCAAAACAGAGTGCCTGGCCCAGGGCAGTAACGGGCAGTAATGAATACAACAGAACTGTGAGCGCTGGGGGAAGTAACCTCCGGTTTCAACCACCGCATCGGAATGTCGGTAGGTCAGGCTGCTGGGACGGGAGCAGCAAGCCGGAGCGCGCTCTGCTCGCTGCCTCACAGCCG
Organism: Phaethon lepturus; assembly: GCF_000687285.1. Lineage (NCBI taxonomy): Eukaryota > Metazoa > Chordata > Aves > Phaethontiformes > Phaethontidae > Phaethon > Phaethon lepturus. Next base: position 996 of record NW_010526681.1, read on the forward strand.
AGCAGAGCGGGACGGCAGGGAGAGACGACCGTCGCGCCATGACACACGCTGCTGTCCCCACTCGTCCCCCAGCCCCGGGAGGCTCCCCGGGCCCAGCGCTTTGCTGTGCGTCAGACGGGACGCCCCAAGACCCTGCGCCGCAGCGAGGCGGGGGGTGAATCCCGGAGGCAACCTCAGCCCCGGGCAGCCCGACATGCCACAGCCGGGCCTGCAGGTGCTGGGGGAAGAGGGACACAGGAGGCGGGCAGCAGCCGGCTCTGCTCTCAGGGCTCCTGGCCGTTCCCCCTCTGACACTTGTGCCCCAGGGTCCACCCGGGCAGCAGTGCCCCCAGGTCTGTCTTCACACCCCCAGGACCGTGGCGGGGTGGCAAGAACAGGCCTGGCACTGGGCAGAGCCCAGCAGGTGCCCACCACAAGCTGCACCCGTGACCAGAAGCCAGCCCAGCAGGCTACCTGCAAGTACTGCTCAAGGGTACACGCCAGTGTATCGCACCAGCTCGCTCGGCCAAGTGACAACCTGTCAGGCTGGGGACCATGTCAAGACTCTGTTAAGACTCAACACTACCAATCAACACTCACTGAAGACTGCCATAGCTCATGCAACGAAATACAAATGGATAAGCTGCAGATGTCATCTATCTGGACTTCTGCAAGGCCGACGCCTTTAACACAGTCCCCCACAACATCCTTCTTCAGATTTGATGGGTGGACTGTTGGGTGGATGAGGACTTGGTT
>NW_010526682.1:0-4553 GCF_000687285.1 Phaethon lepturus
TGATTCTGTGACTCTGTGATTCTGTGATCTGGCTCATTTTGCCTCCTGAGCTCCATGAGATATTTGAATATCGCTGGGAACTTCATTTCGGCATCAAAATGTTTCAGTATTTTCCAGTGCAGATGAAGTCATATGCCCTACAGACAGGACAGGATTATTCCCAATGGCATATTTTCCCAGGATTTTGTCCAGTCTGGTGTTAAATGTCTATGTAATGTGTTGTTTTTTTCTCACTTCTCTCAGGAAACTCACCTTAGTAGGAATTCCACTTGGAATTTTTTCATGATATTCAACCTGCATTTTCCTTTCCTTGCTCACATTCTTTTACTTCTCCAATACACGTTTTTACCAGCTCTTTAACTTTGGCTTTATAAAGTACAACAAACCAGTTTTCAATCTCCTTCATCCATTTGATGAAGTCAAGGAAAGAACTTGAGGGCAACCAGTGTATTGTTTCTATACAATGAGCAGTTAGGAATGAACATGGTGTAATTAAGAAACACAGGATGTATTTGTACAACCAAAGCTCCACCCACAGCTGCATGCCTTGCGCTGGCCATCATGTTGGCTGGCTCTCTGCTCAAGGGTTTCCTTCGGCTCTCTGGAATACCTTTGTTGACTTCAACGATGTTAAGCTTTTTCTGTTGCCCAAGTGCAAGATCCTGAGTGGCATTCAGACAATGGGGAGATGGCCTTAAGTCACAGAGGGCCAAGAAGGACATCCTTTCCTTCGTCTTGGGATGACTCTGCCACCACAAGACATCACAGGTCAGAGGGGCAATATTGCATTTGACACATCCCTTCTGGTACCTGTCCTGTATCTTGTCAGGCATGAAAAATTGGGCATGGCGAATGCCCCCTGACAATGCCGGTGATAAGGCTGATTCACTAGGCTTAATTAGGTCTCATTTACATTGTTTGTTCCACTGTCAGTCCCTTGATGTCACAGGTACATCTGAGAACAGAGGCAGACTTTTTTCCCTCCAGACTGGCTTTTCCTTAGAGCCTGGCCTGCTGAAATCAACAGCAATATTCCTCCATGGGACCCAGGGGAGGGGAGGATCTGGAGCTCAGCGCTGTTGCTACCCACTGAGGCTAGTGGGATTTGGAGGAGGTGGCTGGTGTATATCAGTGTGGAGACCTTCACGGGATGCCAGATACTACCTAATTACCCAGGTACGGAATATTAATTGCAGCAGGACTAATACCTTAGAACAAAACTCTTTCTTGAGAGTGTTGCTGTACCATGAGCTGAGTCCACCTCTTCCCGCAGAAGCCTGACAAATCCCAGTCTTTCATGAGAACTGACTATTTTTAATTGATTTGCAGGTACAATTCTTTACTGGGTAACAGACTTTTAAGTAAGCTTGGCAGTAGTTTGTAGGATTATAAAGAAAATGTTAATGAAAGAAAGCCCAAACAATTACCTATGACAAATCATTGTTATTTTTATCTTGTAACATGATCCAAAAGGCTCCAGAGAGAATGAAGCAGAAAATGCAGAGTTCTGATAAACACCGTATCATTTCTGTAGTAATGTAAAGATTTGACCTTTTCCTTTGCAATCTGACAGTTCAGTTGTCTTGCATTGTCTCTCAATAAAGATGCCTTTGTAATATAAAGTGGTATTGTTGATTTGAGAAGAATGGTTTTCTAATAAATGTGAAGGGATACAAAGTTTTTCCCTTGCATTGAGGAGAAAGGATTTGAGATAAAGCCATGAATGATCAATCTGGAATAACAAAAGCTGCTTCTGAAATACAGCGCTCTGTGAAAGGATATGAAACCCACTAACATAGTGGAGTGTAAGAAATAGCCTTACGGCTTCTCAGGAGTGTGCTGCCTGACTTCTTCACAAGTTCAGGCTTTTGTCTGAGTCTGCAGCTAACCGAAAGCCTATTTATGAATACTTTTTTTTTTTAATCAGAATGAACTTGATATTCAGAGCATCACAAGTGCTTCAGATCAGTCACAATACAGCTGAATTCCAGTCACTGGGAAGGGTTACCAGGACATACTAAAAAGTGCTTAGTTTTGAGATTCTATAGAAACTGGGGTAGCGTGATGTTGAAGGACCTTTGTGAGTGTGTGTATGAGAGGAAATTTCTTTGCACTTCTTTTCAAACTTTGCTTTGACTCAGACCAGGTGCTGCTGCATGACTACGGGCTTTACATGTCATTTGGAGATTAGTACATTGGCCTAACAAGTTTGTGCAAACGTTCTCAGTTGTACCGCGTTGCTTCTGTTATGGTGGTTGTTGTTATGATGTAGGAAATTCTAGAAATCCATCCTGCAAATCAGTGGGGGAAGAGAGACAGAGACGGTTGCTTCTCCAAAGAAGTCCTAACCGAAACAAAGTCAGACTGAGCAATTGGGGATGCTTAGAGTTTACTGCATTTTTAATATGGTAAGTCCTGATGCTGACTAATTTCTTTTGTGCTTTATAGAGGACTAGGTAAAAAGGAGACCTCTGAATGCTGGCTTAGTAACAAATGACTAACGTATTACTTTAATAGTAGAGTTTCCTCTTCAGATAACCTGCATCCCTCCAAAAGCTCTTTTACTTCAACTGCGTCCTCAGAAAAGTATGAGCAGAGGTGGGAGCAGTCAGAGGCCGGGGTTATGGTAGGCAAAGCTGGCCAAGGAGAGCAGGGTGCTGCCTGGGGAAGGAAGCAGGCGGAGGGGGATGGGGGGCTGTGAGGGGAGAGGAGCTTCACCCCCTTGTAAAGCTCCGTTTGCCGTCCCTGCAGAGATACGTATCCTCTGCTGCTGCTGCCTCACAGAGGGTCTTTCAGATGTTGCATGGGTTACACGCAGGAAAAGACAAAACTTAAGACTTCTAAAATGTTTTAGATTTCAAGGAATTCTGTTAGTTTTCGAGTCCTTTTTCGAATGGCACTAAATACTGGAATAAAGCTCTTTACAGCCAAGACAAACCCCCAAACCATTACAGGCGCATTCTGCAAAATAAAGAGGTTGTTATAAAAGTCAAGACATTTTTACGAGAAGGCCTTTTACAAGAAACCCAATGGCTGGCTTTGGAGAGCTTTCTTCAGTATTGGAAATCTTTCTAACCAGAAACTTTCTTTCTGGCAAGTATTCCAGAGTCACCGTCTAACCAGCGAGAGCAGAATCTGGCTGTTTGGGCCAGGCTGCAGGTTCGAGCAGGTTGAGATGATGATACCCGTCAGCGAGGCAAAGATGCAGACCCTGATCCTCTCTTGTGTGGTCTGGGGCCAAGGAAAATACCTATGTGCCCTTCCCATCTGTCCCCCAAACTACAGATGACTCCCCAAGCCATTGAAATGAATGAATCCAAAGCTATTTCCAGCAAAGATGGGCTGCACAGCTTTATTGTCCCTTGTGCTACCTGAGTTTGAGGGACTACTCCTGTAAATGAATATAAGCACAGTTCTGTCTGTGAGACCAGGCTTTTCTTAACACCGATTCAAAATAACACTCATAATAATTAAGGAGTAAAATGATTTCTTAACAAGCTACAGTGAAGTGATGCTTTGGAAACTGTTCTCCTTGTGAGCACTGAGTGATCTGTTGAACATGGTCCATTGTTTCCTTCTCTTATGTTAGCGTTATCTTTTATTTCCTATTCTCCTCCATTGTCTTAAATTCATTCCCCACACTGTGGAAGGGGACACCATGGATGAAGATAGTTTATGCTGAGCCATTCACAACTCTGTTAAGCTTGTTCCTCTTTTCCATAACAATTTGCAATGAAAACTGTGTCAGGAAAGAACTCGGTGACCTGCAAGGGCTGGGACAAGCCTTACACTGGAGATGGCAAATTCCATTTCAGGCCACTAAGCCGGAGATCCGGTGCTAAGAACACAGGAAGCTGGGAGGATAAATACTGTAACTTTTCATCTCATGCATAAGAATTGCAGTCTGTTTTGATCTCGTGATAGAGAAAAGTCATTCTGCTTATCTCATCTAACACAGGGGCTAGTCTGATTACAAGCTTCCCTGCTTGGCACCTTTTTAGATTCAATTTGGCTGCCTGTGCCCTTGGCACACAGTGGGTTTCATTAAATTTCACAGCAATTAGTTTTCATTCCCTCTGTGACACCTTTTTATCAACATTTGACTCTAGTGTAATTTCAAGCAATTGTGCATTTTTTGCGAAGCGCTTATATCATAATAATTTGGCAGAGCAGGTGGGTAAAGATGATTCGGACACTGTTGCAAATTTGTGTAGAAAACTAGTATGTGGGAAGCCAGGTCAGCTTGCAAGTGTTTTTCACATGCGATGGTAACAAAAAGGAGATGCTTCCCTTCCTTCTCTGGCAGTGTCATTGAAGACTGTCAACAGTGCAGTTCAAGAGCTTGCTGTAAGGGGCAAATTTTATTTCCTTCAGGCTAACCACAGCTTTATTTTAAAAGCAGAGCTAGTGGACTGCTGCTGGATTGACAACCCAAGGTTGTGGGACGTGCATTCTGCAACCTGGGCTGCTTAGCAATTCTATGTGAGTTTTCTTTTCAAAAACAGATGAGGAAGCTGGTTTTTTAGCAAAGTGGGCGTGTATGAGCGCAGGCA
>NW_010526682.1:4584-33835 GCF_000687285.1 Phaethon lepturus
GCAAGTGTGGTTGTTTTCCGTCTAGTCTCCGATCCTCAGTCACTGGTAGGTGGGGTGAGGGAACGTGAGCACTCCAGCATTGACCTGGCATCTCCTGTTCACATCACTGTTACCTCCTTCCCAGCACAGAGCAGCATTTTCTCAAGTCTGTGTCTAAGGCAGATGCCAGGCAGACTTGTGCAAGTATAAGTAAGTGGTTTTGTGTAAGTAGAAATGGTTTTGAGGGGCACTCTAAAAGGCTTTTATTTTCAGAGTGCCAGCCATTCTGAAATGCCAACCCTTTTTCAGTCTGCTGGCATAATCAGAACATCCAAAAGTAATGTGTTATGGCTTCTCAGTAAAGTTTTAAGAAGTACCTTATTAAAAATTAATTGAAAGTGAAACTTAAAAGTTCCTAAAAGTGAGCTCTGCGTTCAGGGGTAGCTCAGACAGACCTGCACCTCACTGCAAGCCAAGGGCAGCCAGGCGTGGGAGACCATAAATCCTTTTCAGAATGAGACTTCTGATTGATGAAACTTTTCCTTATGCCCTTTAGAAGGTATTAGTTCAAGTCCTTTCAGTTTAACTAATGGAGCATCTTGCTTTCCTCTACCCTAAGGTCTCCATATTCCCTTTGTAGACAAAATATTTCCAAATGCACAGAGTCTTGAGCAGGACCTTAAACACCTCAGGAAAGCTGCAGGTTATGGGCAGCTCCTCACTTCTTCCCAGGAGGGACCTCTGTGCTCCGTAGATACTGGTAGGAGAAGACCTGCTGAGGAATTTCCTCAAGGAGCCCCTCTTCCTTGGAGGCTTCCCATGGGATGGGACTGGTCAGCCCCATGCATACACATACGTAACATCTTTTTGGTGGGTAGGCTGACTGTAGTTTACATCTCAGGTAGTGGCTTGAATTTATTGGGAAGCAGGAGGCTCAGTTGTGCCAAGAAAGCAAGGGTGACTTGCTAGCAGTGTCTCCAAATGTCCCCCATGTCTCCGGAGGCCAGTGGCTGCCAGGAGCGCCGTGTGCTCCGGGTGCCACTTCTGAACAGCGAGCTGGGTACGCAGCCAGCGCAAATTGGCACGATGCTGCTGGAATTAGCCCTGGCTCAGATCTGGCTGGAAAAGGTGGCCTCACACTTTCTTCTGGGGGTGGAAAACATCTTTCCAGAGCACAGTTTCAGTGCATGAACTGCTGGCTACCGACTGAAATCTTGCTTCTTTTTTCCAGGTTGGATGAGTACATTGGTTTATGGATGAAAGCATAACTAATAGTTTCTGTCAGCTTTTTTTCCTACTAAGCTGAATGTAAGAACACAAATTATTCTTTGTCTTAGTATGAGGCCATGAAGTTCAGGATCTTCACTCTCTGTTTCCAGCACAAAAAGCTCCAGTGTAAGTAGCAGGCCTAATATAGCAGACTGTTCAGCAATAAAATTTCTCTGGGGGAAGTTTTTTCCTCTTTCACATAATCAATGATTAGTTTCTATCCTGAACTCTGGAGATTCCTATAAATTTTATTCCTAGCATAATGGTAGAGGTTTAAACCGCAACAATCGTATTATCGTGATCTGATTGTGCAAATATCCAATACACAGGATTATTTTAGACATCAATGTTTACAGAAATGTTTCAACAATGTGACCAGTGGCAGCTCTGAAAGAGTAAATAATGAAAAGATAATTTGAGAATGCAAGTAAATGTAAATCCTAGAAAAGTTATATCTTCATATTTTAAATCTTAGAAGACTTTAACACAAGACTACATCCTTTTCTCTCAAGATGATATATTTTATTATCAGTGTTGATGAACACCTGACTTGGTGGGATTTCACCTAGAAAGAAAGAAGACTTCTAATGCCATGTGGATCCTGACAGGCGATTCTGAGTATTTACAGGCCTTGCTATATATGCAATCTATGAATATTTCAAAACTGATTAACATTTCTGAACCTGAGTTAAAGTTTATACTTGGCATTTCAATAGTGTCAAGGCAAAATTAATCAGAGCTCAAAAGATATGCAGTCTTACTGACATGCTGCTGACAGTGAAAATATAAATGACTGAGAAATAGCCCGCTGAAAGACAGAATCTAACCTGGATTTTGGAAGAGGATCTGCAAAACTGGCTTACTGCCACAAACAGACTCTGAAGTGGTGTGCAGCGGTGAGGCTGGCATTTACTGACTAAGGTACCAGCTTAAATGACTCAGGGCTCTGCTGAGTTATATGTCCTGTAATAAGTCACTTGGAAATCTTCTTACTTGCGAAACATTAACATCCTAAATATGCAAAGTAATCTCTTGAAACAGTTCAGATAAGGGGCATTTTTAAATGTACCCAGTCAAGATGCTTTTCAGTCAATGAAGTTCAGCAAGTTTTCATTTAAGTGGCCCTTGTGAGAATAGTCAAAATTTATACTTGGTTGTGATTTTACGCTGTATGGCGTAAAAATACAGCGTAAATACAGTCTGTCTTTGTAGTAAAAATAAGAAAGTGGAATGAATTTGTCGTGGAGATGGTGGTTTTGTTCTTGTTTTGGTTTGGTTTTTGTTTTAAATAGGTCAGCAATAGTCTTTATGTATTTCAAAAGACTGTTAATTCAGTCTCAGTGAAGGCTGTTAGGATCCAGTTTGAAAAGCATCAGATCAAATACAATGCCTTTTAAGGAATCAGTCTTTTTATTTTTTCTGTAAAGTACAACAGTAGTTTTGTTTTGTTAACACTTGGTACCTGTAGAAAGATATGATGGCCTGTGTGTCTGTAGATGCATGTTTCCCAACAGAAGTGCAGTGTAGCCCTTCTGGGTGTGGTGGAGCTGGCCAGCATTTTTAGGTGGAGGGGGAGCATATGCTAATGGTTGAATCAGCCCTGAAACTGCAAATATTCTGCCATATTTTCAGTCTGGAAGAGACTACCCAGTAAATAGGGCAAAAGTAAATAAAGAGAATCTGCCTAGAATCAGCTGCCACTCCAAACACTAAAGCCAAGGTAGCTAGAGAAGACCTCGGAGGGAAAGAAGTTTGGGGTGGAAGAGGGGTTGGACTGTATTAGTTTCTTTCCCCTAACTTTTTATATTTTTCTGGTTACTCATTGTACAAGTTATCTTAATTTAGACTTTGTTAAGAGTGTAACAGCCCCCACTACTTCCATTGGCCTCTGAATTCCGTACATGGTGACCTATGTACTGATCCATTGACACAGCGACCTGGGTTTGATCTTACGTCTGGAAGCCATTCATGTCTCTCATGAAATCTCTTTGATTCCTTTTCACATTTTTCCCCTTTCCTCCCAGGACACTCTTTGAAGTACTTTATGCAATATCCAGCAGGCATTCCTTAGTCATCATGGTAGTGGTTGTTCCCATTTAAATCCAGACTGCTCAGATTCTCTTTAAAATATCAGAGATTTTTCTTAACCTCTAAAGATACAAGAACAACGGAGAATCTTCTGTCTTGCAGACAGATAGTGAGAGGTGCTGCTTCCAGATCGGGGGTACAAGTTCACTTTGAAAATAGAGTGGGACTGCTGTTAACCAGAGGGAGAGGTGGCATGATTTTCAGTGATCTTGAACAGTACATAAATGAGAATGGAGAGCAAATGCTGACACCTGCCTATGGTCTCAACAGGCTTAAATGCGAATTCTCAATTTGCAATCAGATTTTTCATTGCAGCCTGCCTCCAAATACTCACAAGTAAAACTGAGAAGGCAGGTGTGTCTTTAACAAAGCTAATCAGTCTTTGAGATGGATAATGAGGGCAAAACAGCATGGTAAAAAAAGGAAGACTTGAGGGAGCTTAAAACTGCATGATTCGTTGGGTGTTTTTTTTTCCCTTCACTGTTTGAGTACAAAATTTCATGTCATCTCTGGCAAAGTTGATTGACAGAATTCAATAGTCTATGTTATAAAAGTACCTTTCTGAAAAATCTTTATCTTCACAGTGTCTCTTAGTACTGATTCAAGGAACATTATTTCCATTTAACAGATAGGAGGCTAGAAACTTATTGAAGGTTGCATATAAGACTTATATTAAAAGAAGTATTGAGTAGAGGCCTTCCAAGTCTTAGGTTCATGAGTAGTTCTGAACCAACTGTCATATGGAGGCACTACTAAAATATACAGGTGTAATAATGTGCCTCTTCCTTACACTACATTATGCCTAAAGGATTGTCTGCCTGCATTTTTGAGGCAGACGGAAATTTATACTGTGTGCAGCCTGAGCTGATGGATGACTGTGCAAACAGTGTTGGTCACAAGCTAACACATACTGTTTCTCAAGGCAATTTACCCTGTTGAGCTCCTTGCTGCCATAATTAAATGGCTTTTTTTAGTCTAGTTGTGCAGAAGGCCTGTCCTAACTGAAAGACACAGCTAATTTTCTTTTCTTTGTGAAGCTCTTCTTGTAATAATAAATGGTATCCCATGGTTCAAAAGAGGTCATAGCTTCTTTTATGTACAAAGATTATATATGCTTGTTTAGATGACTGGTTTTCAACCTTTCCTGACTGGTTGACTCCCTAGACTGCTGAAAGGCTTGGCTAAGCTTGCTGTGCTTAAGTTACCTTTCGTGGACCCCTCACAAAGGTCCATGACACCTCCCATGGTCTTGGAGCACAGGCTGAAACCCACTGAAAGACCATTGTAAAAAATGTAAAATTTTCCATTGGTGGATTTGTAGGTTAGAGCTGCTTTGTTGTGTTTGGTAAGTTTTGTTAAGGACATTCTGTTCTCCCTGTGTACAAAGAGTAGTAATCCTGTATGCTTCTGGCTAGAATAGCAAACAAACAAACAAACAAAAAACCAAGGAATAGATCTGCCACACAGATCAGAAAGGGGATTTTCGATCAAAGATCTCATGGAGCCATTATGTGGTCATCTTTTGCATATGTAAAATACATAATTCCTGCACTTTTAATCTGTTGTGCAAATATGTATTTAGAAGATTAATGAAACATGGATTATATATTCTTTCAAAAGAGTTATTAGGGTGTTTTGCCACACTTTCTAACCGGTTCTTTCACATGAGAAATTAATAACTCCGCAGATTACACGGCACTGAACAAACAGTACTTTGCAGCAGGCTACACAACATCATATTCACAAGGAAGGAAACAAAGACCAGCAGTGGACTGAACATGCTTTTTAGGTAGGCACTGCACTTCAAACCTTACGTGTTCTTAACTACTGTTGAGATATACCTGTGTTAGGAGAACATAGATACAAAACATTGCACAAAAGCTCCCCCCACCACCACTGTCTTCCTGCATTTTAACCTTCAAGCTGCAGGACTCGGAAAAGTTTTTCTTTCTTTCGTATCTTCTGTTTTCAGAAAGGATGCTCAGCTGGGTACCTCAGCCAAGGGTGAACAATCTCATTGAAATATGCCCCCATATCTCCCTACCAGGGCAAAGAGAAGCAAACTTTCTCCCTCACAGCATTTTGTGTGGCAGCAGGAAAGTGTAGGTGCCCACAGCCAGGCTGACAGCCCCCGGACCACCCAAGAGTTTCTTGTGCGAGGAGCATGGCAGCACAATTGATGGCCGTGGCTTGGTGCCTGCACCTGTGGCATCTGTTGGGGAACAGCAGTGCTTGGATGTCGATGGAAATTTTACCATCTGTGGGAGTGGGACCTTGATACACAGCACAGCATGGTGACTTGGTGTCTACATCTGATACCTGAAGAAGAACCAAGGTGTTGATATACCTCTGTGCAAAAATTGCAGGAACTCCTGTAAAGCTGAGCCCATCAGGCAAGACCTGGCACAGCTGAAGTGACCCTCTCCATGTCCCAGTGATGGGGTCCCTATGGAATTGTGCCCGTGAAGAACTGGAACAGCTTCTTTATGCGCTGTGAAATAAGAAAAACTGCCAAACAAAAGAGTTTAGTGATAATGTGATTGCAAGATTAATTGGCACATGCAGTTAGCAGAGGACACGAAGAGAATTTGCATTTGCATGTAGAAAGAGTGAGTCAGAATGACTTTGTACCTGTTACCTATTATGTGTCACATATATTTGATATTTTTTGTTTAATACTTCATTTTATTTTCTTGATTATTCTAATTTTCTGAACTACCTTAGTGTAAAAATATATCACAGAAGATGCTGATACTTTTTATTTATGTGAGATGCTTAAATTATACTTCTGAAGTTACTTACCCAGCATTTATTTATCTTGCAATCATAATTATTCACTGCCTCCTCCATTGGCTTTTATTTAATTATTACTGTATAGACAGCAGCCACAAAGATAAGTCTCTTCAGGTTGATCGGTTGCGTAGAGTGCCTTCCATACTGTGTCATGAGTTTGCCTGACACCTGACAATTAAATGGCATAGACTTTTTGTCATTATTCATGAGGGTTGGCATGATATCAGGTATCCAGTGATGGAGCTTTGTTCTCACATGCGTGGCAGACTTTCCCTGGCAGTATGAAAAGGACAGGTGAAATAAATGATAGAGTTGTCAGCTGCTTTAAACAATCCTGTTTAGCTTCATAATCCAGTCTTGTCAAGTTTTGGGGATTTGATTCATTTTTGTGTGAGTGTCTTCTTCAGCCTTTTCAACTGTTGCTAAAGAGAAACTCCTACTGAAGTTATTGCTGCTTAAAATTCAAGAGTGCTTTCAACTTCCTCTCTAAGGCAGGGTTTTCTACAGAATAAAGGTATTCCTTATCGTGCTATTGTATTTAATACCTCCTTTTTGATGCCGTAAACAGTGATGGAGTGACTGGAGTCTGGGTATGCCTTTCAGCTGAAATTATACTCTTCTACACCTGTTTACTCCTGGGACAATGCCATTGATCCCTGTAAGATTTCTTCAGGTTCATGCCTTGTGTAACTGAAATCCGGATATGCACCTGCCTGCTTTCTGAGGTGCACCGACACAACCCCAATTCCCTTTGCAAGGAAAGGAATTTGACCCATGTGGGGTTTTTTCCCTCAGACTTGCCTGTATCCTGACTCATGTATCCATGTCATCCTGGACATGACTTGGATCTACAGAGTTATTAAGCTCAATGGAAATAAAATAGTAAATTAAGAGTTTATTGACAGTTTTATCACTGAAAATATCTGTACTGCATGTCCACAAAAGTAACAGTATCCCTTTCTTCTTTTTTTTATTATTATGCCTTTTTCTATGAGCAATGTACTTTAAATCAGTGCTAAGACGTTGAGCTGTTAAGAATTTCCAAATGTGTACTTAGTTTGTCATTTAAAGAAGCAAACATTTTCATTAATTTAACAGTAGGCTAAAATCTGTTCATTATCATCAAAATATTGGAAAAACTCCTTGAACTTACCTTAAAATGACGATGAACCAGCCTTATTTCTCAGTGGCTTCTAATAGGACTTGAATCTACTCTGCCTTAATCCTCATCATACTACTAACCCACTGGGAAATAAAAAAGGCAGCTCACAGAGGGAAAGACAGCAAAAATTCCTTTCAAAACTTGATTTTTTTATAATTTATAAAAAATTATAAAATTTTTATGATTGTTAAAACTCCTTTCTTCTTGATCACATTCTTCTGGTGCTTTTATTGACAAACCAATGCTGCCTCACTCACCCCAGTAGTCCCAGTATTTCAGCCTAGATTCAGAGACAGCCATACACACTGCTCACTGCCCAAGGACCTTGTGCAAGCTGCTTGGTGAAGGGGTGCACTCCTTCGGCAGTTTTTTGCAGGTTGGTAGGCTTTTTGCTGCTCTTGTGGTTTGCTTTCAAGGGAGCTCTGTGCTGGCTCTTACATTTTCCTGGGCACACGTGGCTTCACCTGGCTCCTCTGTGACTCTTGTAGTTAACCTGTCGCTAAAAGTTTACTGAGAAACCCACCTCTTTGACTGAGGAGTCGAGGCAAGGAAACCATTGGGTTAGCAAAGGAATGGGTGGATGGGTGCTGTGGCACAACTGACTGGCACAGTGGCTGGCAGCAGCAGGGTCATGTGCAAGTGCAAGACTCACCTACAGGACATGGGGTTTGAGCTCCTGACAGCCAAACCATCAGCACTTACGTTCCTCACGCAGATGGAGGCTGGGCTGGCCAGGCTGTAACACCAACCAGTTTCAAGCCCTGCTAAAATATGCTGGAATGGCAAATCCATGGCATTGAGGAATGCATGCAGAAGCACAGCTTTGTGCTTCTTGTGTCTTCAGAGAAGCAGGCTAATAGGAAGGGAGATGAAGGGAACTGTTGGAAAGGAAATGAAGCCTAGATACCCTGATGACTGCTTGCAGGGTGGCCAGGTTGGCCAGCTTGGCAGGGAAGAGACAACCACGTGCCTGGTGCCAATCACTTCCGTCCATGTTTTGAGAGAAGAGAAAAGAACTTGTTTTCACTCTGGGTAATTTTATATTCCAGACTTGCTCAGGGGCTTAATCACTCAAGTGAAAAGCTTAATTTTGGTCCTGAGGAATAATAATTCCAGGAGGAGCAGCCTAAACAATTAGATGAAATTGAGGAAGTGTACAAGTAGTGAAAGGGTTCCTGAAATGACATTTTGATATGCCTTTCTGAGTGAGGCAAAACATTGCTCTGTGAACAATCCCTATCGTGTTGAAGCATTTATGCTGATGTTTTTGTCTTGCTCCTTTTGTTTGGAGTACTTCTGCTATCAAGTTTGTTTCATGTTTCAACACTACAGACAACTTTTCTACCTAGATGCCTACCTCTCCTCTTCTTGAGCCAGTGGACCACCTCACAGCACTGTAACATTCTTCTCCTAAAGACCAAAAATTCAGAACATGTTAGTAGATTTTTGGCCATCTTTGAACACTACTTAGCAACTGGCAGTAAGGATGAGCCCCAAGACTCATGAGGGAGAAAGTGTGCCCTGTCACCAAAGTGCCTGTGAGCACCCCTGGCGTGCTGCACACCCATCGGTATCCGAGGAGCTCAGCTTTTTCTTTATTGCTCAAGGCTGACTCTGAAGTCCTTCCTTTAATACTCAGCTGTTTCTTCAGGTTTCTATTTCTGCACTACTTGCACCTGGGATCGTAGGATAGTACGAGAGCCTAGTTAGGATTTGAGTGCAGTTCCACCAGCCTTCGGGGAGACATTTAGTCTGGAAGTGTTGGCACCACATCTGCTCGCCACACCCTCACCTCCCACCATCACTGGAACATTTTCCAACTCTTACAATGTTGCTCACTGTTGCCTTGGTCATTTTCCACCTTTGCTTACTTCTTTGGTCACACATCCACTGGCTGCTTTACTTCTGCTGTTTCTCCTCAGTCTTTTTCAAGGTGTTCAAAGGCAGCTTCTCTTTGATGTCATTTCTGTCCAGGTCCATGCACTGATCAGCAGTCACCTGCTTTTTGTGTACCTGTGTGCTCCAGATTATAGCATATGTTTTCTTCTTTTCTGTCTTCTTCAACAGGTCACCTCAGGCCATGCCTGTGTTTCCTAATACACTTTGTAATGCCTCAGAAAATTATTATGGGCATCTAGTAGTTCTCAACTCTGTTTGTTTTTATTCAAGCCATTTATTGCTTGAAGGACCAGTGCAATAAATAACAAGCATAAGAATTTAGTCTTGCAAGGAGTGGTTGTGTGAGGATGCCTGTGTTCCTGGCAAGGGAGAGAAACCACAGGTATCACCACATCATGCTGGGGCATTGCACTACATAGCAGGGTCCACGCCCCAGGAAGTCTACAAGAGGATCTCGTCTCTCACATGGTAACTTGCTGCTGAGCCCCTCTGCTCCCTTGGTAGGACCTGGTGCTGGACGTGGCTTTGTCCTGTGAACGCATTTGAGATGCCTACATCAGGCCTGAGGACTTCTGCCAGTTTTGATGTTTGTCTGTGTTCTGTGAGTGTAGTTAACATCTGCGTTTGGCTGGAGCAGGGCACAAAAGAGCCCCTGAGAGTCAAACTTGAGAACCATACCAGTATTCTCACAACAGTGACAGTCTTTTAAAAACGTGTACCTTATACCCCAGTTTAAGCCAGCATAACCAGATGCTGGGGCACCAGGAAGGCATCCTGCTCTCCCAGCCCCACCTCATGATCCTGCTGCCCACCAGCTTTCCACCACCCCGCCACAAGTGACCTGCATCAGGAACTGCTGTGTCTGAAAACTGACTTGATGGCAGGGGGGAGTTATTTTTAGCTGGATCGATTCCCCTATCTGATTCCCAGCACGGCTGCACAAATGTTTGTGCTGGCACAATTGAAAAGATGCTGGGGAGTGGGAATGAGCAGACACAGATACGAGGAGATGGAAGCCAGGAACCATATGCATCACCAAAAAAAGTGTCCATGCACTCATAGCCTTAAGGCCTGACACTGTCACTGAACTCAGTGGGAATATCTGTGTAGTCCTAAAAGGACTAATTTTTAAGAGTTACAGTAAATATAAGTGCAGGTGATGATGAATGTGGAAAGCAAACATTTTCATGTAAGAGTGAAGCAGCCAGAATGGCCTGAGAATCAGTGACTGGAGTTGCAGAGCAAGGAGTTTTAAGAGCCTTGCTGATCCCTGTTGAAGGGTTTTTTCAATGAGCATACAGTATCATCACAAAAACAGCAGGCTTTTTTTTTTTTCTGAGTACACCCCGCAAGAGGTACATGGCATAAACAAGGTTGGGTGCTTAATTGCTTAGGAAGGAAATAACTTCTATTATAATGCATTTTTGCAATGGCAGCCTCTGGGTTCCCTACCCTGTAGCATCTATGACCAAATCCTTAGTCACAGCTTGAGGCTGCAGAACATTGTCATTATTCAGTGGATAATGCAGAGATTTCAGTAATCCTCAAGGGGTAGGAGGAAAAAAAAAGACAGAAAGAAGCCTCCTGCCAATGAGATTTCCAAAGCCAGAGTTTATGCACTGTATATTTAATAAGCCCAAGTGAAGCAATTGTATTGTTTCTTTCCAGGATGGTATGAAGCTTGTACTCAGGAGTGCTTGTCAGTGGGATTCCTGTATTTAACATTTAACCAGTACTTTCTGGAGGGAATAAAATAGATCTGAAATTCAAAGTCATGGATATTTCTAATGCAGTTTTTCTGGTTTAATTTTGCATGTAATCGTGATATAGTCTGTCTTCTGCAGCAAGACCTAATGCCATAATACATCACAACACTTTTCTCTGAGAGCTGATTGTTACTTAATGCCTGCAACCAGGTTATGAAAATTTGAGGCTTTTTCTCTGCAAAGTGTACACTCATAAAAAAGATGTTTTTCAGAGCCATGTCAGCTGAAGTGTTTTTGTTGTTATGTTTGGTTGCTTTATGATGCTGTTAGCATCCTCCTTACATACTACACCAAACTGATCCATCATGTCATATTAGTAGCTTCACTACTTAATCTGCCTTGGATTCATTGTCTTGCATTTTAGACTTAAGACATGGTCCTCCAAATGTAACTATCTCCTCTTTGTGTCTGTAAAACTCGCAAAGAACAAGTTTACTGAGGATTGCAGTATTGAAGATTTTTTATTTACAGAAGGGAGAACGGCAGAGGTGTTTGTGTTCCCAGGGACTTTGATCCTCTGGAAGATTTTGGTTTCCAAATAACGAAGGAGAAGGTGTCAGAGGCTCCAGAAATCTTACCAAGCTACAAAGAATTGCATTGGTATCCCAGAGTGAACTGAATCCACGCAGTGTATGTTACTAAGCACCACCAGTTAGGACCACTGCTCTCCGAATGTCTGCAAACGTGACACCCCCTTCCAGAGACCCAGTGGATTTCAGTGGGTTGCAATGTTACTTCTTTACACATCTCTCCCTTTGGTCTGCTGTATATTTGCTTGCTTAAAGTCCAGTCTGACGTCTGACACTGCCAAGTCACTATGTAATTTTAAGATGAACATAAATATCAAAGCCACAATACCAAAATTATAGCCGAAGTTCAGCGTGCTCTATTTTAGCCTTCTCCTCTCATCTCTAATTTGCAATGGACTGCTGAAGTTAGCTTCTACCGCATGGCTGCCCACTGTGAAACCGGTGCCCATGATCACTTGCTTTTTCTATGGAACCAGTGGGGCACGAAGGGAAACTCGTGATCTTGGTGACAGTGATAACAATGCAGAATCGGATCCTGACATGCAGGGAAGCTGGGGTTGAAACTTGGCAGCCAAACAAAAAGAGCCCAGTTTTAAACCTCCATGCTAAATTATCCTAACACTTAGGATTAAATGTGGAGTTGTTTTTGACACGTGCACAGTCGTTCATGTTGGAGCAGATCATTTCTTGGTTCAGAATAGTTATCTGATATTTATGTATCCTGTACTTCAACAAGGGTTACACAAGCAGTTTTAAATGCTTCATGATAACGTCTTCAAGCCTGCCATCAACAGAGCAGAGCAGCGTCTCTGCAAGCAATGACATTCTAAAAATAGGAGATCTCACTACCCTGAAAGGCTGTTCCAGACCCTCAGTCCTTTGATGATTAGAAGTCTTCTCCTGATCTTCAGGATGAATTTATGTATTGTTATACATACTTATTTGCTCTTGGGCCAGTGTTGACCCTTTGCTTAAATAGCTGTTTTCTCTCCCTGCTGTAAGTTGCTCTGATGTACTTACATAGACAGCAATCTCAACTCAGACTTAATTCCATTGTATTTATTATTTTTTTTTCATCTTGAATTGTTTTACCTCCTCTTATAAGATAGCTTGCGATCATCTGTTAGTCCTTGTCACAAACTTGTACAAGTTTGTTGCTCCGGGTTTTAATTTTGGCAGTTCTTCAGGTGTATGATTCCAGCCAGCTGTCGAGGTTCTCTATGGTCAGTGAAGGGAGATTAGCTCCTCCAGTAGGAGCCTAATCCCACCTGTGTTAGATCCCATCTATATTAAGAGAGAATAAATAGTCTGCTGGAGGTGCCTCTGGTCAATATGGAGTGAGCCTGGACAATTAGCTCATATAAGATGCTTAACTACTAGGTGGCTAAAGTTTGGTGAGATCAATCCTGCCCCCTCTGAACAACCTTGTTTGGTAGCAGACAGTCTCTTGTAAGACTAGGGGATGATCTACGAGTACGCCCATGCCACATATTGATGTGGTTCTCCTCCTTCAAGCTGGCTTTTTTAGGGCATGAAAACATCTTGCAATCTTTTTTAGAATTGGTTCAATGACACCACAGCATAATCCTTTATCATCTGTTGTGCTCTGCTGCACTGAGTACATCCCATAGGACAACTTTGGAAGGAAGTGGTTGCCTGCCATCCATGTGGAAGGCCTGTTTCCCTGATTGATCATCCTGCTGCATTTCACACTTCAGATCATCCCCACATTAGAGAGCTCTGCCTGATGAATGCTAACGTTGGCACTACAGGTTGCGCCTTACTTAACATCAGGGCCCACAGTACTAATTGTCTGTCTTTGGTTTCAAGATCTTCACTAGATGACCCCATGTCTGTATATTTAAATGGTGGGAGACTCTGCGCATTTGCTTGCATGCATAGTGACAGCATCCTTTGTTCACTAATTAAGATTGGCAATTAAATGTGAAACTTGTGTCTGCACAGCAGACCACTCAGAACACTGTGCAGCATGTAAGCCCCTATTGTGGATTAAGTAGACCTTTTCAAGACCCACTCCACAAGCATGAAATTGTGCCATGAATGAAAGGATATTCTTTAAAAAAAGACTCAAGGGTAATGCTTTGCCAATGTAGTTGGCATGTAGTTGTTAATGCCTTGAACAACTGTAGTTGTTTCAATTATTTATGATAATATCTTCTAGCCTGCCAATAAACATACTGTAATAGATTTTTGAAAAGTAATGAATTCCTAGAAATATGAGATCTTGCTACTAGCATAACTTAGTTATGCTGAAAAGTGGGATGGGTCCTCTTGGGGATAAAGGGGTTCGTGAGTTCTTCAAATACGTGTGGATTAGCAAAGTGAGAATTAATGAGCTGTTATTATTTATAGAAGCGACATCTAATCAGTGTTTCCTCATAATTTATACTTCCCAGAACCTGAATTTACTTTGCTTTTCATCAGATAGAGGCTTTAGACTTAGTAATATTCCTTCTACAGAGCCAAGATTCATCAATATTTTAAATGGGGTCTCCATTTTGTGCTAGAATAATTATTCCTGATTTATGTTCGATTTGTTTTGCACACAATGGGTCAAGTTCCTACTTAAAATTCATGTAGCCCCATTCATGTGAAAGAAGTTTGTAACAGTTCCGAGGTAGAACAAGGAAGCTGCGGAGATGCCGGAGACCACGACTCAGACCAGAGATTTGCTTTGTGATCCTGACCAAGTCACTCAGGGTGGGATTTACTGACCTGCAGATGAGATAGCTGCCTTAAGCTGCTCACCTGGTCCCTCTCTACAGTCAAAGGAGAGAGCAATTCATCGATCAGACATTATTAATTCTACCCTGAAATGGTTTTCTTAGATGTGATCAAGATCACATCTTGATCATTTGTCTGTGCTCAAGTATTTGGTGCTGCTGCTGCATAGCGCTCCTGCACGAACATCAGGGACTTGCCTGAAAGCCACCCTACTTTGGTGGTGATTCCCCATTGACAATTACCTCCCAAATCTTAGAGACATTTTAAAATGCATTATTTGTTTAAGTCAATTATATTCATGTTGTGGTAAGTCCTACCACAGCTGCAGTTGCATCTTATCTGTATTGCTTGTCTGTGTTGCTATTCCTATAATAAAGGGTCAATGCGCAGTAAATGCCAGTGAGTTTGGCAGCAGGAAGAAGTGGAAGGTGGTACACCGCGACATACGATTTCACGTACGATGTCTGTCTGTCTGCAGCATCAGTGCTATCCCAGCACCTCTGGCTGTGTTTCATACTGTCTGAGCCAGCAGAGCATCTGGATCAGTAGGATCCGCCACTTGAGAGTCCCCCTTTAATACTGATTTGTAAGCTTTAGCCTCTGTGATTATTTCTGGTCCATAATTGCAGTACCTAAAAACTCCTATATTGAACAGTCTGAGTCACTTATCATCCTGAAAAGTAACGTATTCCAGTCTCTTCTGAATGTGTTTGCTTTTGTCTTCTGATGGGTGGAAATACCTTTGTGTCTTCTGCCTCACGCTGCTGACATCCCTTCTATTTCTGCCCCTTCCCCAGTCTTCCTGGTACTCTCGCAGATAGCTGCTGTTTGCTTAGGTGAAAACACCCCCGACTTCTCTGCTGTCTTTGCTGGCTTGTTCTAAGTCCTGCTTTTGCTCTCCTTTTTATTTTCTCTTTAGTCTTGAGTATATTTTCTTGCTGTCTCCTCAAAATGATATTTAGTGGTTTCCTTGATGGTTTCGTTCTCTCTACGTATGCCATATTACAATAACCCTCACTCAGATATGTAGGTGTCTCTTCCTATCATTACCATTATTATGCCTGCCACATTCATTACCAACTGGCAGCCACGAGCTTTACATATTAAATATTTTCCCCTTGAATACCCTCTATCTCTTCTCTCTCAAGTTTATTTTCCTCTCAGTGTATGGGACAAATTATATGCATAACTACCATTAATGGTAATGGGAACTGCGTGTGTAAACCTCCCTTGCGTTGAAAGGAGATGGGCTTCTGCATTTCTTGTCACCTAAGATGCCATCCTGGTGGGCTTTCTCGATGCTTCTCCTTTGAGGTTTCCCACTGCCCTCACCCTCTGGCAGAGAATATGCAACTTGCAGGGAAAATGTGGCACAAGTCACAGTACATTAAACAGATACCAAAATCCATATTGAAGAATGGGTAAGCTACAGTGGGGAAGTGCGGAATAGAGACAGTCACTAAGGAGGATGAATGCAAGCTGTGCCTTGAATAATTAGGTGAAACATAAATAAAATAGTGACGTGATTTGTTTCCCCACTTACCTCATGAACAGGAGACACCAGCCCTGATTATTCCTTACCGGAGGGCAAGCATCGAGTTCAGTGGTGTTACTCCTGATTCGCACTGATGAAAGTGAAGAAAAATTGGCTTTATTTTGAGAGGTGAAGGAGTTGTTGGAAAATAATGAAGCTATTGGGCTGACTGTATAAAGTCTCCTATTACAGCCTTGTGTATCTCAGGGCAGAACTCACACTTCCCCTGCATGATAAATTAGTATTTATCCTGCAGCAGATATATATATTATGGTATCAATGTGTCTTATAAGTGAGATGGGAGACTGAACCATGACAGAAAAGAAACCGCGAGGGAGTTAAGCCATTTGGCATGGTAAAGGAGGCTATATTGTGATGGATAACAGATTTTAGTATAAGAAATAGCAGTGCCACATGATGACTTCAGTAGGGTGCTTTAGCATATTGAACAAAGCTACTTAACTGAAACAAAAAAACTGGGCCACGTTAAAGGATATCTTTAAGGGGTTTTCTGTGTGTTTTTCTTCAGAGGTCATAAACAAACCACATACTGAATATTGCTTTTTGCACATAATGGAAGGCTCTTAGTTGTCCCATTGGTTTCAGTAGAACGAGATAGATTCATAAGGGCTGGCTTTTCATGCAGGCACCACTGTTATTATTCTTTATTAATTTGTACGGTGTCCAAACAGGCACTTTGCAGACAGACACAGTAAGGTTTTTTCCCTCAGGAGCATAAGAGTATAATTAATCCTAGCAGTGATTTTAACAGGCCATTCCAAGCACTTAAAATTGAATACATGTTTCTGGAACCAGATCTAGAGGAGAGGTAGGGACCACTCCTGCAAAGCTGTGACATCTTCCCTACAAAACCCTACAAAGCTCAAACTCCTTCCTTCTCCTGTCAGCATCTCGTGTACTCTGTGGTCTGTTGACCCTTTGCATTTGGGCTTTGACGTGTAGGAAGGAAGACGTCCTGGAGCTGTACAGCTGCAGTTGTGCACTCCAAAACGCCCCACTAGAAATACACAGGAGTTACAAGCTCATGCTGGAGGTGTTCCCTCCTGGTGCTTTGTCGTGACTGAGGTGCAGCTCTTGTGTAGGTCATATACTCACAGGTGATCTCCATTCTCAGCAAAGGATAGGAGAAGTCTGCCTCATGCTACATCTGGACAACAAAACAAACACCACTATTTCATAAATATTTTGAATGCTTTCCAATAAGACATAGTGGACTGTTATATATGAGTTAACTTTAGTAGTGCCACAGTTTTGGTTTTTATTTATTCAGGACAAATTCAGTCCTGGAGTAAGCAAGAGCAGCTCCAAGGCAAACCTTAAGATCAAATATGAAGTCAGGCTCTAAAATTACACATTTGATCTCATTTGGCAAGGGGATGGGTGCTGGTATGTGAGAAGAGGGCATGACTCGGCTTTTGCACCTCTTTTTGGCTTTGTTGTAATTCTTCCAGTGATTGTGCTTGTAGTTATGTGTCCATGTAAGGATTTATATCCTTTTAAGTGGGTGGAGACTTGAGCCTAGAAGGTACCTTTTACAAGGCAAGGGTTGTTCACAGCTGATGCACCATTTATGTTTTACTTGAGTGAATCAATTCGGAGCACAGAATTAGAGAAATGAAGACCTTGATCAACCTGAAACTAGTTTAACAACTGATGACTTCTTTTTTTAAGTCTTTATGTTCTAATTGAAAAAGTAACATTACAATCTGCATTAAAATTACAAGTAATAATCATAATTATGATACCCAGATTTTATGTAGCATTTGTGTTTATTAGTGGTAGTTTCCAGCTATGATGATAATGTGTGAAATAATTTCCATGGACTTATGTTCTTGCTATAAAAATATGAATCCAACCCATAGTCTTTAGTGAACACTTTGTTATAAAGAATCTTTATAAAAAAATGGTCACTTGGGAAACAATTACTAATAATTACAGACTTCTTCATCACTGCTTTTGATCTTTCACTTGCATGGATCTAAACCCCTAATATTCACGTTGCTGACAGTACAGCACAGTTCAACAATAGCTTTGATGCCAATAAGAATAAAAGAGCTTTTTAAAAATATTCAATTCAGCAATTACTGTCACAGCTCTACTCTTTCAATGCAACTGTGTGTGTTCTTTGCAGTTAATGAATTCATACTATTTTTTAAAATTTGCAATACTTTTTCCAGCCCTTATAGGTTCTAGATGCGAATTGTATCAATAGTGATATCCATCATCACTAGGTGTTTGCTCTTTGAGTGTGTGTTGCTCTGTGTGCAGTGTGCACAATTACTTTTGAACCATAGACAAGATAATAGGCCATTTCATGCCTTAGGCAGGGGACATCTGCCAAGCATATATTGTACTCTACTTCAATCTTTCGCATCCCCGTGAAATTAATTTTTCCTGGGGCTCTAGATAATTTGTCTTGTCTAATGAAAGTATAGTCATTTCACAAATGACAGACAGAATGATTCTGGAAACTTGTATTATAGAAAATACATGCCTTCTTTTTAAACGTGAAAAGCCAATTTGTTCAATAGTTTTCTATTTCATTTTCTTGGGAATTATGAGAAGAAAACATAGGATTAGACAAACACAGATTATTATGCTAAGGCAAAGGTATTTAGAATAGGTCTGGAATGCAAAATGTATCCATGAAATATATGAGACATATCTATATGACTCATGTTGTGTATATTTCATATCTCATATAAATCATGTAAGGTGAAATATAGCCAACATCATTCACTCAGTTGTAACCTACAACCCATCACCGTTTGTCGCTTCGGACTGTGCAGTCTTTGGGACAAGGGACCATCCCACCATTCAGCATCTCAATAGCATCTTGGAGCGCTCCCACCTGTTAAAGGTTGCTGCTGCCTTATGCCCATTTGCTGAAGGGTCTTCAAGCCACGTGGAGAAGGGACATACTGCAGATACAGCCTTTGCCTCCTCCATCACGAGGCAGGAGATGCGTGGTGCTGTGTCCTGTGACCAGGGATCACTAAGGCCTGGGTTGCGGCTGGTGCGCATGCCATCTAGCAGGGCTTCTCTGAGCATGGGGCTGGGTTTGATCTCTTCTCCCTTGCAGTAGCCCAATGTTGAGGCCTCTTTCCATCTTTAAGCTCACCTGTACCACCTGTACCTATCTGGCAGATGCCAGGGCAAAATAACTGTCTCTGCCTGGCTGTGGGTCCAAGGAATAGGAGAGAAGCTGTTAGAGTAGGACTCTTCAGCCTGGAAAAGCCAACACAGGTGAGATACTTTAAAGAACTACAAAATCCTGGATATGGAGCGGGTGGATAAGGGCTACACATTCACTGCTTCATCCCAGGCAAGGATGAATGTCCATCAGATGGAGCTACTTGGGAGACAGGTTAAAAAATAACAGAAGGTGGTAGTTCTCTGTGTAACAGGCAATGAACCCATGGGACTCCCTGCCAAAGGTTGTTATGAATGCAAAAGTTCAAGGAGAGACTGGGCAAGTACTTGGAAGAGACATTTACAAAGGACTATTAAACAGTCAAAGCACATGAGGCTTAGAAAATCTGCCCAGCTGAAAATAGTCATAGGCTGAGATAGTATGTGGGGGAAATACTGTAAATGTTGGCTCATTTCTTATTTTTCATTGGACATGGGCTTACAGCCACTGCTGGAGGCTGGAACTGAGCTAGGCAGACTGACCCTTTTGTTTCAACCAAAACGTCCACTCATACATCCTCGTGTAAACCACAACGCTGGGTAGCAGGCAGTCGTGTTTGTCCCCTGCACAAAGGCAGCAGTCTTTTAGTGCCGGACCTGGAAAGATGACATGGTTGGAAATATCTGAACTTATGCATGCCTGGGCCCTGAGATCTGTCTGGCTTGGCTGTCCTCTCTTATCCTTTTAAAGCCTTGAATTCATTTATTTCCAGAGGATTTTATACCCTTGCTATGGCAGGCTGGAAGTTTGCCACTGTTGTTCTGCATCTGTATCTCCGGGGATTTGCTGAATGTTTTGGTTGAGTCAATTCCACTTTAAATACACTTAAAATTTTAAATGGTGATCCCAGCAGCAGATTCAATCAGCAGCAACATAAACAAATAGCTCTCCTTCCTCTCTGCCTGGACTCCCGTGCCACAACTCCTGTTATGCTCCTGGAGCATGAAGTGGCTGTGGAGTTTCAGTGACCTGGCTTATCTTCTTCTGTCAACTTCAACAGAAAAAACTCCTTAATAAATCACGTAATTACAAGTTACACAGAGATAGGAGTCTGAAACCTGCTGAATTAGGGAGTTCTACCTATCATTTGCTTTCCTTGAAGCAAAAAATTACCCCTGGCACCCCTGCTGCTCCCTTGCCTTGTCCTTTGTCATTCCCACCCTGGGATGACTTTACAGTGGACTTGTGGGCTTACTTCCATATTAATCAGTGCAGGTTTTCACTCTCAAATTAATCAACTTTTTATCATGTAGCATTTCCACTACTGGGCTAAACATTTTGCCTCTCCCTGGAAATTACTTGAAGAAAAGCTGGGATACTGAAAATCTTGCCTGTTTCCCCAACTGTACCAGTTGGTTTAATAAAAAATGTTGTTTCTTCCTGCATACCTTGCGTTTCTGATATCTTTCAATGGTCTCTACTATAGCAGAACTATGTTGAGAAGTGGCCAGTGCAGCAGGAAGGCTATCAACGGCTTATGAAAAAACATGTAATAAACTATTTTGATCTTAAAATGATTTCCTATTTTTATGAACTTTGCTTCATTTGAAAAATAATTTCCAGTGGCCTTTACAGTAAAAGATAGGTTTCTACATTTTGCGTTTTCCTTTTTGTACAGAATGTTGATAGATAGTCTTTTCTGAGAAAATAATTTGAGATCGTACATACCTCATACTTTCTGAGAAAATGTGTCTAGAAGCAAAGATGATTACAGATAAAGAAAAACCTACATACCTCTTGTTTTCATTTATTGTACGTATTTTAGACCTGACCCTCCATGCTTTGCAGAAAGGAGCTCTAACTTGTCACGGAGGCAGGGCCACATTCTAACTTGAAGATGGAGTAAGTGTGGGACCGGGTGCTGCCGCAGGACCTGCACGGAGTCAGTGCTGCCCTGAGTGAGACCCTTGATACAGAACAGACTGGTGAGAGGGTTCCTGGGCTGTGAAGGCGAGACCTCCTTTCCCCTCTTCATCCTGCTAATATGTTAGTATGTAATCTCCGGCTTCCTTCACTGCACTCACCACCATACTGAGTGCCTACAGGAATTATGCTTGTCTTCTTTTTTTCCCACAAACTCAGCAAAGAGTAGATTAATGGCACTTTCTGTTCCTCCTACTTTTCCTCCTACTCATTCATTTGCTCCGGGCAGCAATAAACTCAGCAATGATAGCAGCAGCAAGCCGCCAGCTTCCAAACAACGAATTCGGCCAAGAAGAAAGGCATTCTTTAAACATGTACTGTACTGCCCAGCCCACAGTCAGAACAAAGTCTGCACCTCTGAACGGCAAGGAAAGCAAACGCGCTAAAACAGAGGCTTGCAAACACTCTTTAGCTTGCCAAGGGTAAACGCTGTACTGGTTTGCAAACCTGGCTGAGTACGAGGGGCTGTTTTCCCTGCTGTGTTTAAAAAAAAGCTTCCCCTTTCTTTGCCTGGGACAGCACCTCTAAACGGATGGACCTCCAACATGCTCCATTTTAAAGCAAAAGTCCTGGAAAAAGTTGCCAAGCAATGAGGACATGGGAACATAAACTGACTTGGGGGGGTGATCCTCACCTGCCCATACAGGGTGCCCTGTATTTTACATTGCATTGAGGAGTATTTCATCCCCAGCCTCAGTCTTTAGACCATTGCTCTTGGTAATGTTCTTTTAGCTACGATGGGGGGAATGCTGCAAGAAGTGACACATAAGCCAAAGGTTTCAAATAAGAAAAAAATAAGGCTAAGTAAATTAGGGTTTTTACTGGCTTACTTTTATTACAACGTACATACTCTTAGAATGGTTATTACCCTTCTCAAGTGAATCAATGTCTGAAGATGTCAAAATTGAGGTCTGCAATAAGTACAGGCAATGATGAGCATAGAGAAAAGTCTGATGGATCTCACCATCAGGGGCAAGAGGATCTGCAATGGCCACCAGCCCTTATTCCTTTTCCAAAGCTAAGGGGAAAATGGAGTTTTTACTTTCAGAATAAATTACATGTCAGTTTAGGACCTGCCAAGATTTATAAGGCTAGATTCTATTGACTTCAGCAGCAGCACTTTACAAGCGTCTAAAGACAAAGCATAGTCCAATTTTAAGTGAGTCTCCTTCCCTGTCTGTTGACTGGCAGTGTTTTGAATTTAAAGTTGAAAAGCCAGAGTGATGTCCTTAATGAATATTTGTTCGTGTTCTTGTTTCCCTTAATTAGGGCCAAACCGAAAAAAAGTCACCCACACTAAAAATTTATATGTATTTTTGCCTCCTGGGTTGGAACTTGTGGGCAAGTTTCTCTGATAGTCACGCATGCATCTGACTCAGAATTTGAGTTTCTCGACCAGCAGGTCTGTTCATTTACTATTGCTTTTTTGGAAGGACTAGTTTGGGGAATCCCTGTTGGCACTCATTAACAGAGGTTGCCCTGTGGACTGTAGTTCCTTTGTGTCTGCAAAATGCCTCAGGACAGAAGAGAGGTGTGCCTTCTGCACTTAAAAATAATTAAATAAGATAATATTGCCAGTTGAGAAAGCCAGTGAGGCCTTTGACCTTTAGAATAAGCTCTGCCAGAAATAAAATAAAGTGTCGTGTTGTAAGAATTAAGTGTATTATTGAGTCTAGTGGGAAGAAAGCCAGCATCTTAAATGGAGGACACTAGAGTCTCTTGTTGATTGCAAATGACACTGCAATGCAAATCACTAGCCGATGTTTCAGGCTATTCCGTTTGCCTCTCGCCACTCCAGGGATGTCTCTGTGCTCACTTAATCAAGAGAAGGAATCAGGTCCCCGACAGATGCACAGGGGCCCAAACAGCCAAGCCAGATGCCTACCCACAGACTCCTGAATAGCTGAAATCTCCTGTTGAGCAACTGGATGCTGATTCTCTAAATCCTGAGGAATCTAATACTTGATGGGTGTAAGGCATTGCTTTTTAAGGCAACCCTCTGTAAGCTGAGGTGGAGGGAAAGCAGAATAATAATTGGAAGAGGGTGTTTTTTCTGTCTTAATGTTCCCCTCCTTCTGCCTCTCAGAAGACTTTGGAGGTGATGCAGTCCTCTGCTACATTCCTTGTATAGACAGGATAAAGGATTTGTTATTTTAAGAGCATGGACAAATTTCAGTCCCTGTCTAACTCCACATTGTACATGGTCAGGATCAGCTATCATTCTGTATTTGTACCAGGCCATGAAATGCAGCATTAGCTGATGTATGCTCCCTGGCCATCCTAAGGCTGAAAGCTGATGTTCCAAGAGTATATGAAGAACAAAATAGGATATAAATTCCACCCCCTCCACAATAAACAAATGTACAAAGTACTGTATCTCTTCTGTTGGAAAGGAATTTTCATTTCACCCATGTGTGTTAAATAGCCAGCATACTTAGAGCTTTGAAAAGGAGTGTAGCATGATCTCTGTGGACAATTATATTACACTTCAAGCAAATGAATTACCAGCAGAATAGGAAGGAGGATATACCTGAGGCCAAATGTCTCCATAAACCATCATAATAACAAGGAGACTGATCCTCCTTGTCTCCCATTTGGGCTCTCTGAAGCTGCCCGTTCCGCATTGCAATGCTCATTATAAGCAGAACAGCGACCCTGAATTTTGCTTTCAAACCACCAGGAATGATTTTGCTATAATGCTGAGCCATTTATATTTGCTAAGCCTTTCCCCACAGATACAAGAACAATACTGTGAAGAATAAAAAGAGCAATTGTCATGACTCTTCTTTGAGGGGGGTGAGTATTAACAGCCCATTTGCCCCAAGGGCTCAATCCCAGCTGGAACTAAGGGGCTCAGTGGTTGGGTAGTCCTCTATGATTTACACAAAGCTATACTGCAAAGGCAGAGGCAGAGGCAGGAGCTGAGATCAAGAATTCATGGCTCTCCAGACAGATGTCCTTCCACCCTGACCTTGAAAATTTAGAACTCTAAATCCCTCTCCTCACATGCATTATTTAATAATGAAGAACTTTTTCTTAAATATTCAAGAAGCCAGACACCTTGCATTTCTTCTCTCTACCATCTCTGTGATTCTCACTCAAGACCTAAGCCTATTTAAGTTTCCTATAATGATGCATATTGTAAAAGTTTATTACAACAGAATTTAATAGCTGGGAAGCAAAAGTCTGCAGGCTGAAGCATTATATCAAAGGTAACCTTTTAATAGAAAATTTTGCAGACATGGTAAATTTAATCCAACTCAACTATTTTATTCTTCACGGTGTCTTTCTCATATCCCTCTGAGGCAGAGAGAAAACAGGCTTGATTTCCCCCCTGCCTTGCATAATTATTTATACTTCTGCCAAGTGGATATAAAGTTCTTCCAAATCCCAATGGCAGGATTTTCCATGGAATTGGCAGAGGAGCTGAGAAGTGCAGAAGGGATCAAGCAAGAGACAACTAGGGTCTATGGCCCAGCCTCATCCCTCCCAGTTTTAGGCATCCATGAAACTGAACTTTTGCATATGTGTGCCATAGGTGTCTTCTGTAGTTAGTGATGAGAAATAGGTCACCTGCAACAGGAAATTCTCATCTAAACTGTGCTGGATCTATATCTGTGCTAACTCTGCCTAGCTCCAGCCTAAAAGCTCCATTCAGTTGCTTTAACACAGGTGTTTAGCATCATTTGAGATGCCCAAAGGAATCTTATGTGGCTTCCAGCTGCCACTCCAGAATTGCATGAGTTTCCCATAGATCTTATGTGATACATGTCAGGCCTGTGCAGACATCTGAGATACCCTAGGGAATCTCAGATGGCACCAGATGTTTAGGCAACTGACTGAAGCGCTGATTGACTAGACTCCCAGATTCTGGGTGAGTAAACTGAGATGAGGGAAATATGAAGTTTGTTATAAACAGGCTGAATATAGCCTTTAGTTTGTGCACAGAGGAAGAACAACTGATTTCGTGTCACCATAGGCTAATCCATTTAGCTAATAAGAACCCTTTGGGCATGTCTTGGATGGTCTCATTGGATTAGATGTGAGCACAGAGTGGGACAACAACACAGGCTCAAACAAGATCTTAAAACCCCTACTGTAGATTTCCTTGCCTTGCCTTCCCCTCTATTGCCAGGTGCTTGGCAAACAAGCCCAAGAGTTGGACAAGAGGTTGACTGGAGATCAGGTTTTCTTGCTTATCTAATCAGCTCCTGGATGTTCCCAGTCAAATCTTTTCACAGCTCTGTACCTCAGCTTCTTTTTCCATAGCTGGGGGTCATGACACCGGCATCCCTTCTCATGGCTTTGACAAGTTCTGTAAAAGACCGTGTGATCGTTTTATTTTTGGGAGGACTTGTCATCTCTCATACCCTGGTAAGGCAGTGTGTTTACTGGGAAATATCATGGAAGAAGCAGATCCTGTATGTATTTTCCCAGCTTAAGGATAGTGCTGTGGATGCATGGTCTTCTTCTCTAGCAAGAAAATACTGCATTCTGTTATTCTGAGAAATGAATCACAGCATCTGACTGTAAGTAAAATCAGAAGAGAAACACTGAAATTCTTCAAGATATGATTGTTACCGATCCCCATCGCAGTTGCCATAAAGCTTGATCTAGCATATATAATAATCTGACATTGATCTAGCAAAGTCCTTGCCCATCTTGAATAAGAATTTAATTTTCTCTGTTGCTTCTAGTGTGGTTCAATCCTTTACTACTTCTGTCTCCTCCTAATTACCTAGGACAGCTATTGTGTTCCTTCCATTACTCTTAGAAATTCTTCCAACAAGAGCTGTCATGATCTGTAGTGTACATCTTGAGCTCCAGGTGACAAATCACCTAGAGAGTGAGCCGAAGATTTCCCATGGCCAACTGAATGCAAATTATCTAGTCCTAGAGCAATCAGTTCTTCTATCAAAAAGGACATTGACTCCCACTACTTGTATTCATACTTGTCAGGAATACTCACTATATTAATGTAGAGCCAACCTTAGTTTCCACATTTGACCTTGCCTCCTTATGGAGATGTATTCTATAGTGATAAAGTTAACACTCTCCCAGACTAATAGGGTTCTACAAAAATTGTTCTAAAATTGGGAGGCTATTTAAGGAATGGAAACACCCTTTATACAGGTAATTTGAACAATTTTGCATCATGCCGTGAGACTGTCATCAATCTCAGTTCAGTGCAGGGAGATTACTCAAAAATCCTCAGGAAAATGTTGTTTACTATTACATTTTCTAGATGTTTCTGGTAATATGTTTAGGAGGTGAGTTGGAGCAACACTGCGTATGTTTCATTAGTCCAGCTCCCCAGTGGATTTTTTTTCTGAGTGGAAATCCCCTGTTTAGTCCTTTAAAACGTTTCTAAGTAAATGTAATGTTCTCTGGACTCTTGGTTCCCTTGGTGTGTTGGTAGTAGATAGCCTTCACAGCTAATTCTTCAAGTGGAAAGAAGGCTATTTCCAGTCTAAAGGGCAGCTCCTACATATATGTTTATTTTGGTTTAATGACTTCAATGTCAAATACTTGTATTAATGATCTTAATTGCTTCCTATGAATAGAAACGTTGCCCTCATATGGACTTGTCTACATTTGATACCAGAAAAAGTCTGCACAAAGACTTAGCGGCATGCATCTTCATAGTGTGAAGGTAAAAGAAGGACTGGATCAGGTTAAATAGCTGGAGAGAAATAAAATAACAGGAGTCATACACCAGTAAAGTGTACAGCAGCATGTGCATAGTGTGCGTGCATGCATGTTCTGGGTTTGCACGGCACCCTACCTCAAATTCCTAGGTGCTACTAACATAAATAATTGATCTCAGCATTGTGATGAGAGGCTATGAAGGACATCTAATGAAGCTTTCCTAGGGGATAACTCATTTGTCAAAAAAGATATAAAAAGCATCACTTTGTTATAGGGAACTCATTACACGGGATGATAGGCAATGGATTGATGGCCACCTCCTACGGTGCAGTAATCTTTTGTCTTTATGATATATAGACATGCCATTATCATAGGCTCTTGTAACAAGGGTGATATTCAGCAAGTGAATGGGGCACAACTGAGCACTGGAAAGCTTCATTTGATGTGCAAATGAAAGGTCCTGTTCAATAGGGTACACATGTCCCAAATGTGTGTACATGAAACTCCACTTAATTTCTGTCAGAGCCTGCGAAGAACACAGCGTATCAGATAAGGACTGGGACTGCTTGAGGGACTGCCTATCTTAATGTCACTAGCAGGGGTAAATTGAGTTTTCAGCCTGGAAAAGCTTTTCATTCAAAGTGAACAGCTTGACATGTGCTGTAGCTGTGATTTAGGGAATGAACTCATGAACCAAATGTTGAAAATGATCACACCTAACCAGAACAAGCAGGAAGAAGCTTTCCAGTCATATCCTAAATGCCCGTATCCTTGAAAACAAAGCTTTTAGAAAAAAAATCCAAATAAGATATTCCTTGATAATCTTTTCTTCCCAATGGTGCATTGAAAATATCTTTGCAGTTGCCCAGCTTTGTGGTGGAAAGAAGTGAGATCACATCCCACTAAAAGACAGACAAATGTCCTAATGTGTCTCTTTCTTGCTAAACTTGTGAAACTCAGAGAAGCTGCTACTGTTTTCAAAGAGGCTTTGTACCTCCCAAAAGATCCACGCAGAACACCCTGAAACTAAGTCAGGGTGACAGATCTTGTTTCCAGCTAAGAGCATAACACTTTAGATGATAAATCTTGAGCACCAGTATAACATAAACAGGTCTAAGTGAAGTGGTTTAACACAATGGGAAGAATCAGATTACGCCATTAGAAGGAACAGCTGTATGTGAAGCCAAAATAATTCAGATTATGCAGTGTGCTTCTGTTTAAACCAGAGTAAAGACAAAAAAACCTTTGTTTCATTTTACTGACCTACTTGGAAAATACAGGACTACTCGGGCTCAATAGAAGTGAAGAAATCTGGCCCTACAACACGAAACTAAATAAAACCAATCTTTCTCCCCTGAATACAGGAGCTAAAAGAATATGTTCTTGAAAACATCTATTTTTCTGTACTCAGAGGCTACGTTAAATAATTTCCTAGTGGTAGGCAGATCAAATTCCAGCTATATTAAAGGATTCTTGAAACAGTGGAAACATTTGAAGTGAAATATTTAAAGTTAGATCCAGGAAGGTCAGGACTAATCATCAAATAGCCCAAAGGGAACCTGCATATAAATGCTCAATTTTGCACTTTAGTTTGTCATCATCGTAAAAATTGATTCTTCCATGCCATGTAACTAATACTTACAGGTAAGACTTACTGGTAGAACGGAGGTTATAATAAAACCTTTTGTCTGCCCAGGTGAAATAAGGCTCACACACAAATTTACAGTGCTCTTTCTTACTACTCTGTACTAACTCTCCACAGATTCTCTTTACTGGTGGGATGTATTGCACGTATAAAAGTACCTATCTTGCTTAAGCTGAGTGGTATAGACTCCCTTGACAGCCAACGAGGAGAAATGGGTACCTCCATGACAGGAGAGAGGAGATCATTGCCCTGTGGTGTTACACACCTCCTTCCCTCCATAGTGGGGCTACAAAGGCAAAACTTTTTGCTAGCTAGGTGTAGGAGAAATGAATTTTACCTTCTGGACAGTAAGTGGAACTTACTTTTGGAAGTAGTTACTTCTACGCTGCATCTAAGAAAACTATTTCACAACAAAGCACTTTCAGACATGCCTAGTCTAGGGGCCACATTTTGCTTATTGGTGGATTATTTTGGATTCACAGAGAAGTAACTGAAAAGGGATTTTTGGCCTGTAATGGCCAAAGGTTACTTACTATAAAGATAAAATTCTGGCATCCACAGAGATATAGAAGATGCAGCCTGTTAGATTTATATAAAAACCTCCAATAACATAAAAAGTAAAATACAGATTAATTTACTAAGGCAGTGACAGAGAAAAATATATAAGTAATAAGAGGGAATAAACATATGACATGCAGGAATCCTGGCAAAAGATGGTTTTTATTTTATGGATGCAGTCACCTAACATGAATAAATCTGGCTTCCTAGGCAGGGGTCAGTCTTCATTCATCCCACCATCACAGGGGTGATGAAATGATTTCCCTAGGAAAGGTATTGAAAATGACAGCAGAAAAACATGAAAAATCATTACAAAATGTGCAACCACTGCACTGTCTTACATTATGATTTAACCCATTCCTGTACACCCGACTGTAAGCCATGCTGCTTTGAAGTACTCTTGCTCTCTGTTTTCTCCTTAGGGAGAAATCTCCTTAGGTCTCCTTAGGTTAGAGATCTCCTTAGGTCAAGCAGGTCCTGCTTGACCAACCTGATCT
>NW_010526683.1:0-10250 GCF_000687285.1 Phaethon lepturus
GGGGGAGGAGGGGGGTTACACTAAAGAAAAAGCTTCCTTTCAAAGAAAAAACATTGTTTGCTTACTCTAACCTTGTAGCTTTTGTTGATCCTGAAGTAGTCAGCAGTGTATTTCTTACTGTGTCAGGCTGTACGAGGTTCACCTAGCAGCTGGAGATGCACGGGTTTGCCACCAAGTGAAGAAGTACTTACAAGGGAGAGCACAGATTCTGTTGTGTTCCTGCTATGTTGTAGCTCTGAAATGAAAGCTATGATAATATTAACAAGGTGCATGAAGGGATATATCTTTTTAACAGGGATTTTTCATGGAAATGGTGAAAGCAAACTTGGAAATCTTTGAAGGTGTAGTTTTTGTGTAGGGGATGGCAGAATATTATGCTCTCTAACAAGCATCTATCATTTCATCGCTATTTACATTGCTCCTTGATCATCCTTTTCCATTTCTGAGCTACCTTTATGTCAGTAGCTGTCACTGAAGACTTCCGCTTGCTCCCTTCCATCCGACAAAGAATCTAAACAGGGCAGATTCTGGTTGTTGACTTTGAGAGTAGATTTAAGCCCAATTTACATAGATACGATTTGGCATGCTATCCTATCCCAAGTGTCTGTTCAGTGAAAAACATGCAGTTCTCTGCCTCCTATCATTTTATTTGCCAGCAACCTGGCAAGCAAAACTCTTTTCAAGTCCTGACCTGGCTGATGGCTATCTGAGGGCATAGAAAAAGGGAAAATAAATAGCAGTTTCAGTAGTCCAAAAAACATTCATGGGGAAGGATTTACACTAACATCCCGCGGTTCACTATCGCCTTCAAGAATCCCATTGAACTGTACTTCTAACTGCCACACCTTATCTACACCTGTGGGGTAAAGGCTAGAATCTTTTTTTTTTTTTTGTCTGTGGGGGAAAAGACATTCCTGAGCGAGGCAGTAAGGCTGTTAAAAGATACGGGAATAGGTCAGCCAGTGCCTGCTATGGTCCTATAGCCACAAGACAATCTTTTCTTTCCTTTCATAGCAATCTGGCTGCAGTATTGTTGTATGTAACCGATGCTGATGCTA
The DNA here is from genome assembly GCF_000687285.1 of Phaethon lepturus. NCBI lineage: Eukaryota > Metazoa > Chordata > Aves > Phaethontiformes > Phaethontidae > Phaethon > Phaethon lepturus. Next base: position 1,059 of record NW_010526683.1, read on the forward strand.
GAAGCAGTATGAATTGTATACATTTTGCACATCAGTTTCACTGTCTTAAAAAATGAAGAGGTTGTGGGGTTTTTTTTCTTTTTCCCCTTCCTTTGAAGTTTTAAAGCAGAACTTGCTGGTGACCCACTTTTGCTAACAGTTCTCTTAACTAACCCCTGTACTCGCTTATACTTTTTTTTTTTTCTCTTCCACCCACTGTCTGTCTAGCCTGGTTTAAAATTTTTATATATGTACTTTTAAAAAATTGATTAGTTGGAGAGCTGCCCGTTCTTCTGCGCTGTATAATAAGGATTTAAAAACTGCACACTGAATTCTGTATAGTGTAATTAAAACTGACCCAGATTTGGACCTGAGAACACCAGGACTTAGCCAAACTTGCCATGAGCTGAGTTCTGATGGCAGATGGGAGCTAATGAGGACACACTACACTCCAGAATTTCCCAGCTGCTTGGCCCCTTTTTGTACAAACAAGGTTTGGAGTGAAGTCCCAATCCCAAGAGCATGTTCAAGCAAATATACTGCACCCAGTGTTTTGGGAAACAAGGCAGTGCTGTCAGGCTGCTGCAGGAAGTCTTTGAGGCGTTATTTCCAAAGGGATACTGTGTACCCCGGCGTCACGCGTACGCTGTCTCCCAGCTTCCATCTTACCCTAGGCTGAGCGTGATCACCTGCTTCAGACCCTGCCTGAGTATCCTCCCCCGGTTTCAGTTCCACTTTAATTTGACGGTGTGTTAAAATCCCAAAGTACCGGCTCTCCCTTCGACCTGTGGCTCCCTTCAGCGGAGTCGATGTCCTGGGACTATTCAGGCAGACGTAATTGAATCGGCTTGGAGCAGCTGTAGCTGGCATGTGGCCTCTCAGATTGCTAGCACCTGCTTCGTTGGGTGGTTGGGGTTTGTTTTTGGTTTCGGCGTTGGTTTTTGTTTGTTTGTACCTCGCTAGAGTGAAAATAGTGCCAAAACCAGCATTGGTCTTGGAGCTGATAAAGCACTGCAGACGCTGTGTGCCTTCCCCCTTTCTGGCCTAGCCGCCTCGTTACTGGTGCCGGCAGGGATGGTGGTGGTGGTGAGCGGGAACGGGTTTACGCTTCTCCTCCAACTGCCTCCCTCCCCTGCAAGCCAGCGCGCTGCCAACGCTCTCTCCTTCATGAGCAGTACGACTTAATTGTGCTCAGGTGTGTGGGGCGTCTGTGCCTTCCGTAGAAAATCGGGCAGCCCGTGGTTTGCGGTGGCGGATGCGCACAGCCGGGTTATCAGGTCTAGCTGCCGGCATGGCAGACGTGCTGACCGTGTCTAGCAAATGGCCAAGCAATCCCGGCGTGTTCCGTTCCATCCTTCCGATCTCTTCCTCCGGTGACCTGTACCTAGATTTTGGTTACTGTACTGCTGCTACGGTCTAAGTTTTAATAGGGTAAGGTTTCAGAAGGAACCGAGAGTCACTTGGATGCCTCCCTGTATCATGTGATTTATCGTAATCGAAGTTCAAATTAAGCACAATGGAGCATTTGGCCAAATACATTAACAACACACAGTGCTGTGGTTATTTTCAGTGTGATGCTACAAGATGGCATATTGAAACATTTAATTTTTTTTAATATATCCCTCCACTGACTTCCCCTTATTTTGTGCATAAATTTTATGTGCCTTCCTTTTGTCCCTCCTGTCCCTGGAGGCAAAGGCTGTATCTAGATTAATTCCAGCCATTTTCCTCTTCAGTGTTTGCTCCACACCTCACTTCTTGCTCTTCATTTCTTTTGCTACTTTAGTTTCTGTTCCATAGATCCGAGTTTTCAACTTTTGTCTTGAAAGGTGCCGCTCCACTGGGATCCTGGTAGTGAGGAAGAGTGTATTTCCTGACACAAGAGTAATGATGATCTCTTTTTTTTTTTCTTTTTTTTTTTTTCTTTTTTCCTTTGGCTTTAAGTATTTGGGTAAGCTTCTGTATTGCAGAAATTCCTGTGTTAGCCTATCCCAGTGCCTCTCTCTCTTTTTTTTTTTTCTTCCTTCTCCTCCCCCTTTTCCCCTCATTTGTTTGGTGTTACCACATATTCCCAGGGCTGAGAGGGCCTTGTCCTCAGCTGGGGTACAGGAACTTAATTCACTTCCTGCAAAAGCTTTAAAAATGGCTATTGTAGGAATTAAAAGTCAGTTCCACAAAGTGTTCCAGGCGATTCTGAAGCTGTTTCTTTATCTCCTTTTAACCTATATCTGTTATTTATATAATGTATAAAAAGATTATGTGCTTTACCTATAGATATTTGTGATGTAAACAAGGTCTCTCTTCCCATGGAATATTCTATCGCTTCTCCAGCCAGCGTGCCAGTCTGCAGCTCTGGATTTTGTTGAACTCGGGCATTTGAAGGATGTTGTTGAAGGCAACTTCTCTAGGGTCCAAAAATACAGTTTTGATTCAGTGGAAGTGAAATGCCAGTTGAAATGTATAGAGTGAATAGTTTTGTATATTCATTTTGAATAGAATGAAACCTTTTTTAAGGAATGCAGTGTAAAGGAGATGCTTCCCTTCATTTATTTGTTTTTACAGTACAGAAGATTACTGTTTTTACCTTTAAGTTGCATTAAGTGTGCCTAGATACAAGTCATACAAGGTAGTTTATCAGGGTGTCTGTGACAGTGATGCAGCTAAACGTTTTCATAGTTGTCTAATGGAAATACAAAAGATGATGGAAACTGGAATTCCAATCAAGCCAGAATTTTTTTTACTAATGCAGTAAGGTGACGTCACCACTTGATTTTTCTCTTGTCCTGTTGTGTGTTTTGGGGTTTGTGTAGTGTTTTGTTTGTGGGCTTGTTTTTCTTTCCACCCATGCTCCCGCTTTCCTATTCCTTTATGGTTAGTCTCTCAAAACGTCTACCAATAAAAACATCCACCAAGAAAAACATCCATTTGCAGCTCTTTGTAGTCTGGAAGTGCTGCAGCTACAGATACCATCTACTGAATAAAATGTCAGCCACCAATTCTAAGAGGGGAAGTTACTAAGCTTAATTAAGAAATGGCTAAGGACTGTAGCGCTCCATTTTTAGGGATATTGTTGTAAAGCGTTTTCACTGTAAGCAGCAATGCTTGTTATTAATTAAATAATGGAAGATAAATACAGAATAGTTATCTTTCTCAGGTGTTTTGGGTACCCAGCATTCTTGGTGAGATCAGTAGGAATATGTAAAGGAAGCTGTTCTTGAGACCACAGTGAATATAGCACCCATGAATATCTAAATAGAGAGCAATACCAAATCGGAAAGTGTTGTTTTTATGCAAAAATACTTGTTATTGGCATGGGGGGTGAAACAAGCAAAGAGTAAGTATGCAAGTGTCTATCTTAGGATTTCTTAGTGCCATTTGTAGTCAGCCAGAACAAGAAAGCATCTGCCACTCTTATGGTTGTCTTGAAAATAAATATAGCTTTAGGTCAGCAGCAACTGCTAGCTGGCATCTTTTATTCCTAGAATGCTTTTTTTTCTTGTACTGTAGTTTACTTTAGAAATGTAGGCGTTAAATAATTGTGAATTCTACGCTAAGTACAAGAGGTAGTAGAAAACCAACAGGATTTATGTTCTTAAGAAGTCTATATGGCACAAGTGAAGAGAAAAAAAATAGAGATTTTTTTTTTTTTTTTTTTTCAGTCTGCTAACATCCTGGCTATATGAGTTGTGAATTAAGCAGTGTTTATAGCGGTGAACCATCCTTCTTATACATTTAATTTTAAGGTATCAGCTTAGACACTCTGTACATCTTTTACTTGGGTACAGTTAACTGATCAATTCGATGTGAAGTATGCTAGCTTTTTGTGCACAGCGAGTAAAGCACTTTCCAAACTAAGATATGTTAGTGACTAGCACAGGAGAGTGACAGAAAGGACAACAAAGGAAGTTAATAAATTGATAATAAAGTGGGATTATAGAGGATTGAGCATGGATATTAGAACCATTTCAGACATACTTTTTAATCACTACCACTCTGCTCTCATTCTGTCTAGTGGCTTTCTAGTGGCACCACCCTGAAATGTATTGTTGGGTATTTGGAAAAACGACCACTTGACTCATTGGCAAGCATGTCCGCATCCTTGGCAGAGGCTAAAAGGTTAAATGAATGATAGAGACGAGTCTTCTGTTTACCATGCAGTTGGTCTCTCTAGAAGAGCTTTTAGATGAGTTGACAAAAACACTTGGAAAACTTGCAGTACTGTGTCGGATTGATGAACAAAGGGGGCTTTTCCCTTCATTACTGAATTAATAAATGTACAAAATCAAGAAATTGGTGACCAATTTAACACTAACATGAGTATAGAAGATACCATATTGTGCTTATAACTACCAAATGAAACTAATACAAAGTACAGAGGAGGAGATGCTACGAAAAAGGGAAACAGCTCTTAATCTCGGAGCATTTTCAAGAAGAAATTCCAGCCCAGTTCTTTCCTTATGTCAGCCAGGCAATTTCTTGAAAGAAGAGGGAGTTCTCTCGTGTGGTGCACATAACTCCCAGACACTTCCCAAAGCTTCAGTTTTCGCTTTTCCCAAAATTCTGTGCTCAACAACTGGACAGAAGGCTACGCTGAATTAAATTTTATTGTTCTGGTGTTTTCCATCCATTTGCAATGCACATAATCAGGAGTTCAGCTATGTCCCAAGAAACCAGTTTAACCTAATGAGAGCAAATGGCAATGGGTGTTCCTTACTCGGGACAGCAGTGCCAACGTTTCTGCTTAATTGGGACATACTTGGCCAGTTCCAGTGCTTCAAGTGGTTTTTAAACAGGTGTTTAATGGGTGTGGAATTCTGAACTCTGCCCTTTTGATAACAGAAGTTGCCAAATAAAGATTAACAGAAATAAAAGATCTAATACAGAATAAATAATTTTGATCTTTGTATATTTATTCAGCATAAATTTTTACTTTAACTTCTAAGTCACGGGCGGGGAGATGTTTTTTTCTCATAATTGAGAAAGTCCATTAAGTAGAACAACAGGATGTCTAACAGGGTGTCCTAATTAAAATTACCCTCTAATTTGAACAAAACATTCATTTGTATGTAGCTAAGGTTGACCTAAATCCCATCTAAATCAGGAAAAATTATTATACAACTTTTTTTTTCTGCTGAAAGTGAAACTTAGCATTCTGCCAACAAACAGCATGATTCTGTTTTTATATTGTATTCAAAAGTAAGGATTTTATCTTCAGACTTAAAAAAAAAATGTTTTGAGAAAATTTAAAATAGATTTCTCTCCTACCTCCATCTTTCGATAGTATTCATTCATGGTTGCATTTCTGCAGTATTTTGAAAGCAGAGGCAATTTTTTTCTGTGCATACTGTAAGCCCATCTGAAGCTTTTGGTCGTGGCTAGTGTACTGGTGAACTAATAAGCAACTGAGATAGCAGCTGCTTAGCAGGACTGATTGGCTCCAGCTTGACTTTGCTATCTGCAACTACACAGTTTCTGACTGGCTTGGAGTGCAAGCCGGATAATTTTGTGATCTCGCGGAGCGTGGGCCTGCATACATAATCTAGGCTGTATACGCAACTGGATAGATTTTACTTTTCTGTGTAAAAGTGACCTACTCGTGCTCTAGCTGTCATGCTTTAAAATGCTGCTGAGGCAAATTGTATTTAATATAATTTATCAAATCAAAGTGAATGTTTAAAAGAATTTACTAGCTTCAGAAATACTGTTTGTATTTAAAAGGGAATTCTCAGCATCTTTAACTTGACAGAACTGCACAAGCTGCAACTTGTAGATGTTGCTTCCCAGACACAAGGTGGTGGAATTTTGTTTGTTTCTGCCCACTTACTGGGCAGGCTGGGGAAAGGGGAGGATTTTCAAAAGTATTTTAAGCTGGCCCGAATGTGCTGCTGGTGAATTCAACTTGAACTACTTCACCATGATTTGAATGCAAAGAGAATCACACCCTTGTTCCTTTGGATAATCCCAGCCATAATGTCTAATACAAGATGTAATGAGACAGCTATGTACAAAAACTGGAACTTCATAAATGCCAAAATTTAATTAGGTGCAAGAGTGCTACTTTCCACTGAATTATTCTTCTGCTTACACCAACTTTTATATTTTCATATCTCAGCTTCAATGGAGTATATAACAACAAAAGAAAAGAATGGGAAAAATCCGATGAACAATTTGCGTAACCTACTTTTAGCTCCAAGAAGAATTGTTAAAGAGAAGATGAAATTTGAGGCTGGTGTTGTGGTAATACACCATTAAACCAATCAAAAGCACTTGAATTATTTGCATAATTTTAAAATTCTTAAATTCTCCTCATGATTTTAAAGACCGTCAAAAGTGATGCAGGCACTTCTTGTAACCTGGAAAGAATAAAATTAATTTAATCAAACAATTGTGATGATGAGTTGATGATACTGTCATAATTAGATATTAATAATGGGAGTATGCCAGAATATTTTATTTGTGTGTATATATGTTAGTCTATAGGTACAGATGTACGTATGTTTTCCCATGGACAATTAGTTTACAGAGAAACGTATTCAATGACACTACAGGAAGAATACATGCATGAGTGGGTTGTGTTGATAACAGCTGTATCTTAAAGGCAGTTAGTTGAAGGAAAACGGGAGTCTCCTGTTGGGGAAACCAGTCAAGCCTATTGTATAGGGGCCATATAACTTGAACGTGTATAGATTTGTGTAACAGCCTGTGCAGCTGCCCATGGTTGATAGAAGAACTGTAGCCATCGTTAGAGTGTATAGAAGACTGGAATGAAAACAAGTAGTTGTGTGGATGCCATTGCTTCAGAATCATGTATGCTGGTATGTAATGCTGCATATGAAAGCATTATTTCATTATTGTTGAAGGAAAAAAGCCACCAATTCTTATGTCTGGTCCGGTATTCTGCCCTTGAGGCCTGGTTGTAACTGGGGTATAAAAATGCTGACCGCAATACTGAAAAGGCGGGTATTGGTTGTTGAGCTGATGAAAATGGATGAAGATCAGGTGTCCACACTGATTCTTGTAGTTCTCTCAGTTACTTTAATTTCCAAAGATCATGAATCATCTGTGGATGATAACTGGCTAGTGAAGCTATTCCTTAGTGACTCCTTCTCCTGAAGAAATTGTAGGTAGTGGTCTTGGGTGATTCCTTACTGCCAAAAGTGCTCTCTCACATAGGGTTTAAAATGTTCCAGTTTTTTTTTACCCTAGAGCAAGCAAGGTAAAAGAAGAGACTTGGAGTGCAGTGTCTTCTGTATTCAGCTGAAATCCAGATAAGCATCTCACAACTTTCTGCAAAACTGTTTGGGCAGAGCGACTTCAGAAACACTGATGGTTAGAAAGCTTAGTTTCCAGTCAGGACAGAATTAATGCTTGTGCTCTAGGAAAGTAGCAAAAGAGATGCTTAGCACTGTAACTGTGGAGGTGTAAAAGAAAACTCCTGCTCTTTATTTCCAAATGTATTTTCTGAAGTCCTTGAAAGATTTTTCATGAGCTTCTGGATGTCCTGGTAACAGTGGTTCTTAATCATGCACTTTATCGTTTGCCTTTGGCAAGAAAGCTCAATTTTTTCCTTTTGAAAGTGGGACCTTGCCTTATTGCCTCAGGGAAGCATTACTGTAATGCATGTCACTTGAGGCTAATTCAACCTGCCACTTGGAAATTGCCCCTGGTGCAGATTGTAGCAGTGCACCGTTATCTCAAGCTATTTTTCATCAGAAGCAGACTGCATCTGTTCTGTATGATCTGCATAGCCCTCCTGTTTATTTTAGGTTAGCGTGTGAGGTGGTGGCTTTTTTACCCATAAAGCCATGATCGGTTTGGCTTCCACCTATGTGATAGGAACCCTTCCTCCATGTCATATACCAAAGCAGCCCTAGAGATCTCAAGATGTAGGTCTGCAGCAGCTTAAAGTGATAGATGTTAAGGCTGCTCTGTTGCTGTCCCTTCATTTGTACAGTTCTGCTGCCTCCTTAGCTCTAACTCCCAAGTTTGAAGACTGGATGTTGAGCTGCAAATGGGGGTTGATGTGCCTGAAAACACAGGGAAAAGAATTTTTCATTCAGCTGAAAGCTCCCTGAACCAGACATTTATCCCGTCCCGGCTCAAGGATGGACTCAGGGACATGTGGCCAGGAGAGGAAAAGAGCTGAGGGAAGGATGGGTGGGCCCGTGGCAGCTCCAGTTAAAATCAGCTTACATTATAGTGCAGCCACACTCTTAAGGTTCTGGAAATAATAACCCAGTGGTTTCACCAAGGTATAGCTGTGAGCGTAGGATGTGGTAGTGAAAAGAACCTTGGCTTTGGAATTTACTTTCTTCACTGTTTGCTAAAATCTGTGTTCTGGTACGCATCAGAAACTCTGAAGATCACATACCTCAACCTTTCTATCCTTGAAAAGGGAAAATGATACGAAGGCTTGATTAATTTCTTTTATGAGGTTTGGTTGCCATATATCGTTAGAAGTAGATCAGGCGGGGAACAAAAAAAAAACATTTTTGTAAGCAGTAGGGAATTTTCCCCTTTGAAAAAGAGCTAAAACTTCATTAACATTTCAGCCAGCTTTAAATTAAAACTTCTGTCTGAACGTAATCTATAATGTATTCTGAGTGCCAGTGAGGCACGTCAGGGCAGTATCAGCACGAGTTTCTTCGACGTAGAGCTTGCGATGTGGATCCTGTATCTTCTGTCTCAGCGTCACTGTGCCAGACGTGCGAATGCCCATCAGATTAACCCTTGGCCTTCTGCCGATCGTATAACACCGACGTACCGCATAGCACGTGACTGGCCGGGGCAAACTGAAGGGGCAGATGACTGCTGGATCCTAAATACTGCACCTGCTTTGTGTGCAGGCTAACGTGACCTAACGATTTTTACCATGCGTAGTTCCATTCTATTAGGTTGCGATAGGTCTGCTTACGATAGAAGGGGTTTCACACGTTACGTTTCCGTAGGACAGGCCCTTACGTTGTGCTGCTACAGTGACCGGGTCTTCTGTCCCTCATCCCCATGCCACCGAATGCCGATGCTTTACTTTTTCGAAAATAGGCGTTGCTTGGCCTGCCCCGCTGAGCGCAAGTCGTCGAGTATGATGCTGGGAAGGGGAGAGTTCAGAAGCGGAGCCAACAGCTCTGCTGTGCAGGCACTAACGAATGGCAGATTGTTCTGTTTTGCTGGGTTTCGCACGTTTGAGGGGACATGGGGATGTGTAGCGTGAAG
>NW_010526684.1:0-3335 GCF_000687285.1 Phaethon lepturus
CGTTTGTGCTCCATCGCCGGGGCCTTAATTCCTTTCTCGACCCGCAGGACGCGGTGGTTCCTCCGGTGCGAAGTTCCGCATCTCCCTCGGTCTCCCGGTGGGAGCTGTGATCAACTGTGCGGACAACACAGGTGAGCGTGGCCACCCGTTGTAACGCAGAGGGCAAGTAGCCGTTAAAGGAGTTCATACAAATCGGTTTTCCTTCTGAAAAGCTCTTGTTGGGTCTGTGCTTGTGGCTCAGTGAGATGTCGTGGAAGGAGACAGCAAAAGTATCGCTTCTGGGTGAAGCCGCAGCCTGTGCTGTTTGCTTCAATCAGTGATTTGACAAGGGAGCCATCTTCTAGACAGACCGGTTAATGCCGGTGCTTCTCTCCACAGGTGCCAAGAACCTGTACATCATCTCCGTGAAGGGGATCAAGGGGCGCCTGAACAGGCTGCCAGCAGCTGGCGTGGGTGACATGGTGATGGCTACCGTCAAGAAGGGCAAGCCGGAGCTGAGGAAGAAGGGTGAGTGTGGAGAGGAGTGGTATGCCCTGCTGCGCCAAGGGGCAGCTCCTGCCAAGAGTCTGCCTGCACTGCAGTGTCCCCTCTTTGAGGGACAGAGAGGCAGGCTGCTCGTCGAAGGGAAGCACGATTCTTCCATCAAACTGATGCAGAAGGCATCTCTGGAGTGTCACCTCCACCCTTCTGAAAAGCACTTGTTGGGTCTTTGTGCAGTGGCTCAGTGAGTTGTCGTGGAAGGGCAGAGCAAAGGCATCGCTTTTGGGTGAAGTGGCAGCCTGTGCTGTTTATTTCAATCAGTGGTGTGACATTCTGCGTGGGGAAAGAAGGTTTGCTACTACTTTTTTAGGGAAGAGAGGAGTTCTCGATGAATGTTTTCTGTGAATTGAATGTATATTTTGAAATAAAGGTGGGAAAGTAGAAAAACACTGAATTGTCCCACTGTAGATGCAGCTGTTAAGTATTACACCATCAGTTTTAAGTGTACCATTGACTATAAATCGTAGTTTCTCTTAGTGAAGCACTGCAAATATGAGATGAAAAAAGCCAAACCACCCCAAACACATGCATTGAGTTAGAAGCTGCAGCAGAACAGTATCTGGGGTGTCTGTTGCTGACTGTGTGATTAAGGTGATGTTTGTGATACCGAGCTGCTTGTTTCTCTTTGCAGTCCACCCAGCAGTGGTAATTCGGCAGCGGAAATCATACAGGAGAAAAGATGGGGTGTTCCTCTATTTTGAAGACAATGCAGGAGTGATAGTAAATAATAAAGGTGAAATGAAAGGTATGGACAAGAATCCTGTTGCACTGGGCAAAAGGGGAACGCGGGGAGGGGTGGTAGGTCGGCATTGCCCATTGAAGGGCTGTGCTCTCCTCGGCAGAAGGACCCAGATTCTCCTCAGACTCAGGAGAGCGCAATTGGGCTGAGCTAGTGTTTGTGTGAAGGGCTGCCCTAAACCATCTCTGCAGCTACTTGGTCCTCTAACATGCTGTCATCTTTTCTTTTCCAGGCTCTGCAATCACAGGCCCTGTGGCTAAGGAGTGTGCAGATCTCTGGCCCAGGATAGCCTCCAATGCAGGAAGCATTGCGTAAACGCCTTCATCTTCATAGAGATAAAATAAAAGTCCTTATACTAAATCAGTAGTGTCTTTCTTGCCAAAGTGCCCTCCTCTGCCAAGCATGACAATGTTAAAATGAGGGAGTTCGTTCTGTGAAACCTTTTTACGGAACTGCTTGTGTGGATGTAGACTTCAGTGGGAAAATAGGATTTGGGAGTTTCAATATCCAATGCTAAGTCTCTTTTTCAGGCAGGTTGATGTATTACTGGAAGACACCTGGAAGGGAGGGTGCACTGGAAGGACTTAAATTTTAGCCCTACTGACTGAATTGATCCAATTTAGGTATGCAGATAGAAACTGGGAGGTGGCTATAAAAGCCCTTCTACATGAAACCTTCATAACAGGGGCTTTCAAAATTGTAAGTCTGGAATTTTCTTCCAGAGTGGGCAATTTGATTGGTTAGAGATACTGGTCTGATTCCCTGCGGCGGGGGGAAACACTGGCCTGAAACGGATCTGTACCATGGGCTGCAGAGTTCGTTCTGGATAGCGAGCTCTAAAGAATGTTTCTTAGACCTTGCTGAAGACTTGCAAGGACACATCATGCCCACTGTTGCTGGCTGAGGTCGTGGCTGAAGCACGTGCTGCTAAACCCTCCACCAGCAGTGAAACAGAGCCCGAGATTGCTGATGGCTAATTGCAAGTAGAAGGGACGATCTGAAAGTTCAAGATCAGCTAAAAGGCTTCGAGATCAGAACTGGAAGGTATGTCTGTGCAAAGGCTCCTTGTGCTATGCCAAGTTGGTTGTGGTTTTCCTTGTGTTCCTCTGGTTGGAGAAGAGCCAGGGGTGTATTTGGATGTGAACCGCTTGTTTTCTGGCCCTCAAGAGCAAGGCCCACTGGAGGGGGAGGGAGGCTGCCTTGTACCTGGGCTTGCAAGAGAAAACGGGTGACTTTGTCCTAGATATTGTGGCCCTGGTGCCCTGTAACACCCAGGCTGACCCCAGCATGCCTGCCTCTCGGGGCCATGGCAGGTAATTGGGTGCTGCCCCCCCTGACTGGCTACTGTCACTGGCTGCAACCTGTACCTCAGGCAGCCCCTGCTGTGGTTGGACTTCCACCTCCATCTGCCCTGGCACAAAGCTGTTCCCACAGCATGCTTCACTTTTCCCTTTGCAGGTATTTCTGATAATTTTTGTGCTGCTCCTGACGCTTTTCAGTTCAGAGAGGACATAGTGGAGGAAGGAGGGTAGCGAAGGGAGCAAAGCCTCAGAGATTGTGTAGAACAGAGGTAATGATGGACAAGAGTACTAGGGTCTTGCAGTGGATTGTAAACTAGTTTTTAAACAGCCGTTTGGCCTAAGCAACGTGAATCTGTGAAACGTTGTGGCCCAAGAATTGCTTCTCAGACATTCCTACTGGATGATCGGGAGCTGTGCCCTGGCAGCAGCTGGGCAGGGGAAACTGGAAAAGGATTTATGTGGACTGAGGGCCGCTCTCTTCTCTACAGGCCGTTCAACGGAGGAGGTGAGTGGTCGTAGCTCCTTCCCAGCAGACCCAAAACCCCCAGAAGGGTTCAACGGGGGCTCTGGCTGTCACCGCAACTCTCCAAACCTGCGGCAGAAGTCAGTATCTTTTGGAGAGGTGCTCATCTTTCCAGTGCACTGGTGATGGAGGAGCTGTTCCTCAGACCTGGGGAGAGATGCAGAGACCTGCATGCAGTAAGAAACCACCACTAAAATAAAAGTGTTCTCCCTTGATCTATTTTAGCAGCTGG
>NW_010526685.1:0-13069 GCF_000687285.1 Phaethon lepturus
CAGCTCCGGGCTCCCCTTCCCCGGGGAAGCCGCCCGCCCTCGCTGCACCCAGACAGACTCCCACTGTGGGCACCCGGCCCCGGCCCCTATTTTGCTGATCACTGAAGCTCTTCAGGAGGATTCCTTCCGTTTTATTTAATGTCCTCTTTCCTGAGCTCATCGTCTCTCTATTTTTCCGCAATAGGAATCAGCCCTTCCCAGCTAAACCGACCTCCCCGCAGCTTTCCTTCTGAGCACCAGCACTCTGGCTGTGCCACCGTTCATAATCGCTAGCTCCCAGTAAAGCCTCCCATGTAACCTTTTGGTTATTCCTCACACATTCAAATCCTCTGCTTTAGCTGCGCTTTTGCTACTGCAAGAACATTTCCCATTCTTTTGTCCTTTTTTCCCCTTCGCTTTCCACCCGTGTTGAGTTTCTCATTTGCCATGGCTTTTTTCAGTAGCTAATTATTGGCTTCTCTCTCTGGACTACCCTCCTGTGTGTCTGAGACTTGGATTTTGATGTCAAGCAACTGGAATACATTTTCCCCTTGTTTAAAGCCTCTCTGCAGGTAAAAACAATTTTGCAAACTGAAAGAAGATTTAAATCAGCATTCTTTCTGTAACGGATTTCTCTCCTTTTGAGCACTGCTTTGATTTCCATAGTATTTCTTTTAAAGTTTGGCAGCAAGGTCTTGAGAAAATAGAAGCTCATTGCTTTTGAGATAAACTCTTATCTTTCGTTATAATTTAATATCACTGCCACTAAGTGGAAAATTTCCCCGTCAGTCTCTGTGCCTGTTACACAGCCTAGAAAGCAGCAATAACACTTACCCTGTCAGCTCCTAGGACAGCTCAGATTAAATAACTTTGCAATTAAAATGTTTACATATTACAGCCTTTTTCATCCTTCCTCATTTTGGGCAATTTCATCAAGCAACTGTCTTCTCATTGACTGTTTTTTCTGCAGTTCCCCGGCCCTGCCACACTGCTCAGGTTCCAGAAGTTTCTCCTTGGGCTGGTCAAACACCATCCCTCGGCGTCAGCATCCCACGACGCCAGCCCGAGCCCTCGTCCTGGGTGTCGGGTGGTCGACTCATCCTTCTCTGCACCTTCCAGTCCTTTCTTGCCTTTGCTGTTATGGTTTCATTTCAGCTCGAGGCCAACCAAAATTGCAAACCTGAAACACCCTTTTCAATAAGACATTTTCAATTTTCAGAATTCTTTGGCAGCAAATCTTTCGTAGCCCTGTGCTGAGTTTTAAAAGGGTTGATAGGTTTGGAGTGTAAATGAAGTGAGTTTACCTTGCGGCACAAAGCTAAACAGAAAATAAAGAGCTAAAATAGCTAAATAGGAAAAAAAAACAGAAGTCTATTTCTGAGCCAAGCCCCATTTTGACGCTGCATCATCAAATCTAGTAACTGCATAAGGAGAAATGAGGCAGCTCTTGAGGGGAAAAGCGAAGCAAGCATGGTCTGACCGGGCTGTCAAACGTACACAGAAAACCAAGAGGAAAGACCGTGCTGCCAGCTTTGATCAGCTGCTGGCGCCTGCAGTGCGGTTTGTAACGGCCGCGCGCCTTCGCGCGGGAGACGGCTCAGCGGGAAGCCGTTGTCAAACGGAAACTGCAGAGTGATTGGGGCAGAATCGCTTCCGATCTGCTCCGGGATGCGCGCCGCGCTCAGAAAACGCTGCGTTCCCACGTGCCTTTGTCTCGAAGAGCTCAAGTGCTCCGAGGCAGGGAGGAGATTGAGTGAGACAGGCCATAATTACATTCTTCTTTCTCGTATCATTAAATATGAACAAAAGAACAACTGCAATGCGTATCCCCCGCACCGAGACCCTCCTGCAAATGCGCAGACAGAGCCCAGCTTCGCCAGCAATCGTCCCGTTTCATCGGCAAACCCGCGTTCCGCACGGCAGAGGCTGCTCAGGGTGACAAGAGAAATAAACTCCACAAAATCCGAAGAAGGACCTGACTGAGCTCAGCCAGAGCGGGGGCTTGATCAATAATTCAGAATAATACTTTAAACGCTGAATGGCCTTTTAGGTATCTTAGAGAAAAGCCGTGGTATAAATCCAGGCTGAATCTTTTTCGACAGGTTTGAGTGAGCAGTGACTCAGAAAAAACAGTCTCTTTAAGGGATGTGAAGAAAGAGAGGAAACAGGTTTTTTCCTGCGTGTTGCCTCTAGTTTCTTGCTGACTGCAAATCGAACCTCAAAGGACTGACACCGCTGCTGTGTGTTTGAAAGGGACACCCCCTCCACCCCCCGCAGATAACGTGGAGCATCACTGTGGGGACTGAGTGGCTTTGAGGTGACATCAGAGTCATAAACGCGTGGGTTTGGGATCCATTCCTGGCTGCCGTTTCTCGGTTTGTCAGCGTGCTGAAGCGAACAAAAGACAAGCCCCTTCCCCAAGGCAGTCTGAATTTAAGTATGAGGTGAAACACGGCAGATGCAACCTCCAGCAGGAGGGAGCGCGTGGCACCACGCTGGTCTCTGTGCCCCAAGCCCCCTTTGCAGATGCTTCTGGAGAGCAGTGCCCAGCTGAGTTGGGGAGGTACGGAAAACCACCGGCACGTCCGTCTGAAACGGTGACAGGGGACAATGCCGGCAGAATGACTGCTGACAGACTTGACTAAAGATGGGCTGTAAAGGATGTTGACAGAGAAGATGAGAAATGTGTTTGACGCAGGGGGAGGAGAAGAAAGACTGAGGAGTTCACAGCAGAGTGGTGGAAATGACGAGCCAGGAAAGTGGTAGAGTTTATTCTGGACAAGAGTGAAACAAGATTGCATCCACAGAAGCCGGAAAAAGAGCTGGTGTGGTTAAGCCACAGCATAAAGGAGGGACTGGATATATGACTCAGCTGGGAGAGGGTAAGGAAAGGTTGGATCTTTCCTAGATGTGAAAGGAAAATGTGACTCCCAAGGCTACTGATGCAGTTACCAGAGTCATTGAGAAAAACCAGCAAGAGGTCAGGGAAAGCAGCGTCCTTCCAAGGCTAAACAAGGCAAAACCACACACTCTGAGAAACATTTCTCACTGTTCAGGAATACTCTGTAAACAGCATTAACCATAGCTTTGATTGTGAGAAGAAAGACAGCTAATGTCTTGTGGAAAATGCACAAAGAATGGCTCAGAGAGAGTAAAGCAAATATCAGAAATACGAGGATAAATCAAGTAGTAGAGCTGTAGCTGTAAGTACAGGCAATGTTTACTTAAAATCAGATATGTTAACATCATTGAGACATGGCACTCCAGCATATGGTAATGTCTCCAGAGGAGAAAAGCAACACTAGACCCCCTGAAACAGGCTCTGCTCTTCTACAAGAATCAGTGTAAGGCTTAAAAAAAACCAAAGCACAGCTAGCACATAAAAACAGGACACACAGGCTCGTGTTCAAGAGATGCTATTTATTCAAGGGCTAATGACAGTAGGCAGGAGGCTTCTAAATCCAACAGCGTAAGGGGAGAAAAGATGCCTACAACAAGGATGGACATGACATCCTTGACATTTCCATGACAAGGAAAGTACCTGTCTTCTTGTGTAAATTGTTCTGTCCTTCACCATCTTCCTGCTTCTCCAATTGCTCTTCAAGTGCTGTGGATAACTCGTGCGCATGCATCAAACTTTGGACCCCCTCATCTTACCAGCAGTTGCACAGACGGCTCTAGTGAAGCCCACAGAACGTGTTTGGTGCAGATCTCCAGGAACGTGGTTGTGATAAAGGGTCTATGGGCTCTTGAAAACTTGTCGGTGTTTTCCCACGGGTTGGGTCTGGTTGCCGAACCGCCCGCAGGCACACAAGTGGGAAGCTCTGTGCCTCGCAGTATTAACACGGGCATCTGCCTATGTAAATTGATCTTTAATCCGCTGCCTACATGACACTCTGTATTGAATGTGACACAGTGTAATGCAGCACTGGACTACCCTAAAATCAATGTACAAGTTTATCTCCGTTCATAGATGTACCGTATAACAAGAGACAGTTATTTCTCATGTTGCAATATGTTTGCAGGTCCTGATTATACAAACCAAGAATGGCAGCCCCAACGCTTGCTCCCTTCAGCTGATCTCCTCCTGCTGACCTTGTCTTTCCTGCCGTCTTTAATACACTAAATGGTAAGCTCCTTTTGGCAGTAACCTTCTCTGACTACCTGTGAAGAACCACGCACACCGGTCACCCTCTCCTAATCCACACCCAGGCTGTGAGTGCATGGTCCTACACTCACCAGCTCATCTACCTCTGCGCATTTGTGTCATCTGAAGGCCAGAGATGCCCTACTTTTTGGGGCGGCAGCTGCTTTGAGACAATTTGATCTACCGGTGCCTGCCCGCCCGATGTCGCCGAGGCAACGTGGTCCCCCAGGGAAGTGGGATGTGTTGCTGTAGCAACGCGATGCTCCCGGCTGCAGCCGCTGCCTCCTTCCGTTGACACCATGGAGGGAGAATTTGGGGTTGCTGGAAACACCGAGTCCTACCAGGGATGAAAAGTTGAAGTGGCCGAAGTATCATGGCAAGGACAGATGCAAACGTGTATTTGTAACTCTAATTATAAAACAGTCGCATATTAAAGGCTTTGGCTGCTGCTGCAGCAGCTTTGCCAGCGCCCGCACTAATGCACAGCTCTGAATGAAATTATTTATGTCACATTCCTCTATTGCTCATGATCACGTTTTGCTTTATAGTTAAATTATGAATAATCTAAGCAGGATACATTTTAATGATGCTTTCACTCGTGTTCTTGATGTATTGATTCAGCAGGTTCTTTCAATACAGACTCTCTGACAGTTGGGCTAATGTAATGAGTATTTTTAAATAACAGAACACTGAAAAGAGAAAGAGAGAAAATATTTGACTGTCCATAGAAACTGATGACAGCTCCTTTTCCAGAAATTGTGGGAAATATTGTACCACCCTCCTCTGACCTTCACCGAAGAAGTTCAAGGCTGTTCTAGCTGTTTTTCAGCAGAAGTTTGCTTGCTCCAAGGAAAAGATTTATTATTTGCACATTAGTAGCTTCCACTAGCCAGCAAGGACAGGACCCTGCTATGTCAGGTATCACCAAATCAAGAGAGAGCTCTTCTAGAGCTTATGAGACATTGAGGAAAGGCTGGAAAGGGATGGATCATAAAACACCGCCAAGAATTGATGGAGTCCATGAGCCCCTTGGAGCCACGGAGTCAGCCACGGATAGGAGCTGCGCCCAGTGTGCATCCTTGGACCTGTCCTCCTCTTCTGAAGCTGCAACACTTACTTACACAAATATTAAGGCAACAAATCTCGTGAAGCTTTCATAACATAATTTATTTGGAACAACTGCCTTTGAAAACAGGTAACAATGGTAATGATCAAAATATGAACCTCCAGGGAGTTTTCAGAGAAGGGAAAGGACTTTTCCACATCAGTCTAGGACTAAGCATGGTGGGGCTGTGATTCTAGCGTAGCTCCCGTGTGCACTACCCCAACACAAGCACTTCAGGCTGGCTGAAGGAGCCGGAGGAAGTACTGCGAAGGTGGAGTGTACAGTGATGACATGATTAATTCTTCACTGCCACCGTTCAAGATTTTGCAAAAGCAGAACGACAAATTCTTTTGTAAAAACTTGGAATTTCTACAGTATAAATAAATAAATAAATACTAGAAGAACTCTTGTCATCATTGTAAAAATAGACAGAGACAGTTCTTTATTAAATAGCCTTTAGTGATATAATGAAACGTAATAAAGAGGTTTCTATCATTGAAAAAGACTCTTGTTTAATTAAAGAAAATTAGAACACTGCCTGACTACAATGTACAATACTTGTAAAATCTGTGTTGAATATTTATTGGTTCACAATTGCTTGTATGCTCTGAGGAAAGAGGTTGAAAGTGTTTGCAGGTATTTACAGGATAACTTAAAAAAGGATAATATTTTTGAACTGCAAGGCACTGAAAGGGTTTCCGGAGCCATTCAGAACATAGACATCTAAGGATGCCACTGATACCACAAAATGTTACGTGTAGGCAGATACCTGTGTTTCCACCATCAGTCTCACCTACTGCCTGACCTAGTATTATCAATAAGAGGCTTAATAGCTACGCAAGGAAAAAAATCTTTAAAGAGTTAGAGAGAAATATTGCCAGCATGGCTGTGAGGAATCTAAAGATCTTTCTGTACGGACACTAGATGTCAACGGAGACACACTTCGAACCAGCAGCAACAAAAGGCTGTGCCGCTGCATTCTCTAAAACCAGATTCTTCTTTTCCTCTTTTTCTAATACAAGTCTTTTGGGCTGATAGCCTTGGGAATGAAAATCACAGAAACCTCAGAAGAGGCACTGTACATGGAACACCCATCCAATTAGTTTCTGATACACACACGACTGAAGTCGTGGTTGAAGGCAGCAACCATTTTTCAGCCCTACAAACTACTCAGTTTTTTGCTGAGACTGACAATGAGGGATCTAAAGATGGTGAGGTGGCCTTATAATCCTCTGCCTTGGATGCTGAGACCACCCGTTTCCTTGAATGAAGACATCCAAGCTGCAGTTAAACATCAAATACTTTCATAAAACTTAAGAACCTAAACTGAGTCGGAAAAAATAGCCTAGAATTAAAAAGTTTCACATCCCCATTAGCCTCCCCTGAGATATGTAATCCTCTGTCAACATTTTTATAATGTATGCTAAAGCACAGCATGTGAAGAATGACAGAAAAATGCAATTGGAACAACTTACTGATTTTCTCTGAAAACTGAAAACTCGCTAACTGAGCTGCATGCTGTGCTATAAGTTTAATTAAAACAAGTGCTAACAGCTGTAATAGAGCTCATAAAAAGGTTTTCAGAGTGAAATACAAAATGTTGGGGATTTGGTGGATAAAGCTCATTTATTACTGTTGTAATTTACATTTAATACTGCAATTTTAGTACTTGGAGTCAGTCAACACACTGTGCTGAGCTGGTAGAATGAACCCCTCACGTACTTGTCCATCGTAGTAGTGCTCCGCGTTCGTGTACAGCAGCGCCGGGCACGGGGTGGATCTGTGGGCACCAAAGGGCAGGGGCAGGGACAAAAACACCGGGAACAGTGAAATGTGTTAATGGCTTTCTTCTCGCAGGCACCATAAAATGAGGACAAAGAGCAAAGTTGTCGTGACTCCGGACTCGGCAAGGGATCAAGTGCTGCAGGAGGAGGGAGAGAGACACAGGCTCAGTTTGGAAGGAGGCTCAAGGTGCCGCAAGATGGGGCGAGGGACAGACTATGGATTTGGGGTAAACCTCAGAGGTGAAGTTTCGGGAATGGCAATGGTTATTTGAGGAGAAGCTAGTGAGGATACATCACAAATGGGAAAATGCCGAGGTGTTGAGAAACGGTTAATAACTTTAACGGACAAAGGTGGCAACAGACGATGCGAAAACAGGAGCTGCAGCGATCGCGGTAGAGCGATAGTGTCTGAAGGGCTCCACAGCACAGGTAGTGGCGGGTCAGGACCGCGTTATGGGAATGCTGACAACCTGAACTGCGTCAGGTGGAAACGTGAGAAGATAGGGAGGGAAGGGACAACTATGTACATACCGTGAAAGACAATCCCAGATTTGCAAGCAAAGGCTCAAAGAAGAAATTAATTTCAGCGCTCTTTGTGGGACGCACCCCTTAACTTCAACAAACTTTTGTTTGAACAGGTTCGGCTGGAAATCGGTACTTTGGATTCAGATTCGTCTTTGAACAACGCACAGGCAGGTTAATTTTCCGTCTTCTCTTAAGACAAAACAGTCTAAAAACCTTCTACCTTTATTCAGTTGCAATGCCCATGTACTGTAATGCTGACATAGCCATTCCAGCAGGGTCAGGGCTGTCCGGTGAGTGACTGGCTACCACGGGACGTGCACGAAGGTCTATTCCCACCAGCTCCCTCTGCCCAGAATTCACACCAACCTCACCGGAGGAGTTCTTCATGTAATGTTTTCAGTGCTGGGGACAGAAACTAAAGTACAACCCAAGCGGGTACGGTTTTCACTTTGTATGCAAGAGAACCGAGCGATTAGCTAAGTTCTTGTTTGGCTATCCCCTGCTTATACATCAGAGTGTCGTTGCTTAGGGCTTCTCTGACGTGGAAACCATGAACTTTACATCTGCTACATAGTGTTGCTCAGGGTAGTTTAAACAACATGGTCATCCTACATGGCTTACGTCGCAGAGACTACTTTTATCTAGATTCATACACGTGCCGTTTTATGTCGTAAGTATGACACGACTGATATTCAGAGATATTTCTTTTTACATCTAGGTGACGGCTAGGACAAATGTTTTACAAGATCAGGTATTTTAAAAGGGATGTTTTCTACTGCCTAAAAATTTGTAATTGTTACCAACAGAATCAGCGTTTTCTGTGTTCATAAACTAAATTATGCCAATGAAAATCTGGGCATTTATAGAGATGTTTCTCCTAACTCGATACTTTGAGACTTATCAACAAATGCAGCAAAGTATCTTCCCAAGCATTATCCAAAACATTTTTTGTGGACCAAAGGTAGTGGCAAAGTAACATATTCCAGATGACACCAGTATTTATATATATTTATTCAAAAGGCTGACTTTTTTCTCCTATCTTTGTACTAGTGATAGACAGTCCTGTATCATTTATTGAAATACACAGCACTCAAGCTACTCACTCTAAAATCTAACAAGAAAAATATATCCTGAATCTTGCTTACTGCCACAAGCAAATTGGCTCATTAGAGTACCAAAGCTTTGGTTTCTGAGGTTTAGTACTTTCCTAAGAAGAAAACAGTAGTTTTATCTTATCTTATCAAGCAGTTTTATCTTGCACACTGTGTTGAAGGATTTCTGCATCCTGGAACCTAAGCCCAGAATCACCTTGTCTTTTGTTAGTATTACTTCCCCTGCTAAAATCAAAACTCACAGGTTTTGTGTACAATATGCACAAAGTTATATGCACATTTACAGCGACAGGAGAAAGCAGTAGGTAGAAAAACAAAGTCTGAATGTTAAACATAGAAAATTTAAAATATGAAGCTCAGCATATGTTTTTCCAGTGGTCAGCCACTGGAGAAACAGACCAAGGGAAGTGGGAGTTTTTTCACCTTTTTGTATCTTAAAATGAAGAATGGATACCTTCACTTCATTACGATGTGGCAGCCAGAAAAAAGCCCCAAGAAAATGTGCTAGAGAACAAAACAAACAGCATCATTTTTCAGCTGTGTAAAACCGCGGTGAGCCCACATTTTGAGATGTGGAGACCA
This sequence comes from Phaethon lepturus, assembly GCF_000687285.1. Classification (NCBI taxonomy): domain Eukaryota; kingdom Metazoa; phylum Chordata; class Aves; order Phaethontiformes; family Phaethontidae; genus Phaethon; species Phaethon lepturus. The sequence goes on from NW_010526685.1 coordinate 9,235, forward strand.
GACCTGTACACGGTGCTGATGAGAGGCATAGTAAAGTTGAGCAGGTACAGAAAGGAGCATTTAACATGATCTTGGGGATGAAGCAGCTGCCTTTGGAGGGGAGACTGGTAAGACCATGAGGCCTTAATTTTGAGAAGGCTGAAGCAAGGTAAGATCAAAGTTTACAGTGTCACGAAGCAGCAAAGAAAACACACGCAGAACCATCACTCACCAAATCCTGCAAGACCAGGAGTAGGAGGAGTTCGGTAAATCTGGGAAGAGTGCTTCAAAACCGAGGAAAGAAGAGTGCTGTGTTACCCAACCGGCATCTGACTTCTGGAGCTTGCTGCCACGCTGCTACGCTCGCAGGATCAAAGCAAGACGAGAGTGACAAACTGCAGCCCTCGCACTGGGGGACATAGCCAGGGACTATGGACATAGCCGTCCCTAGGAGAACACCTGGAGATGCTCGCGGACTACGCAGGGACCAGGCTGCAGGCAGCAGCCAGTCCTACGTGCCCTGCCTGAGCAGAATCTCCTCCTGTCCTGCCCAAGACAGGGACAAACGCCGGTCGCTGGCTTCAGCGCACAGCGGGATGCGGAAAACGTGATGTCCTGAGGTTTACAACATCATGCGTGAGATCATCAAACAGTTCTGTTTGTCCTCGACTCTACGGCTCCGCGGTGTTGCATGGAGGGCTTTAAAAATCTTTAAAAAAACTAAAATAGTTACCAGGCAGGAAACACAGGAAAACGGCTAGAACTGACAAATCGAATTTCAAAGCCACTGCTGAATCTACTCCTCACCAGTTCATGCTTTTTGTGCCAAAAGCGTCCCACACCACCGAACTCTACCATGCAGCAGGGCAAGGGCAGGATTTCGCTGTTTGCCGGAGGCCCGGAGCCTGGCTTGTCGGGAGGAGTGCTTTGGGACATGCCCAGCTCGAGAGGGCTTGCTAGCCTGTCACCTACATGCAAAACCTATACTCGAGGCAATTATTCTAACTTCCCTTAAACAAGAGATTGTGTTTTACAATACCAGCCATCAGAATATTTGGTGTTTTCCTGCATTATCCTTGCAGTGAATTACTTGCGGCGAATTTGAAGGCGAGTGTAATTAATCCAAGATGTACGTATGTTTATATAGTGTCTGAGCTCTGGCTGGTGCTGACAGGTTTATGAGACGTAAATTATTACTTGTTATAAAAGGATTTATTTTACTTTTTAAAGAGCCAGTCTGGAGGTTTAATCTGATTATTTTTCCCCAGTGCAAGACTACACAGTCTATTTTGCTTTTTTGCTTGCAACTTTGCTGCTCCTGCTAGTAGGACAAGCACTGAAGCTCCATCATAGTTTCACTAAGGGTGCATCAGTCACATAGCGCTGGGTAGGGCAGGCAGAGTGAAGGAAAAAGACCTCAGCATTTGAGAGCACAGACACATGACAAATATGGGAATAGGTTTCAGATACTAAGAAATTATCAGGAGAAAATACGATTCTGAAAAAAATATATATTTTGATAGGAATACCATGGGGACCAGCTTCACCAGTTATCCAAGTCTTATCTAATTCCATCCTGGGTGCTGAATATGCCATGAAGCCAGTGGAAAGAAATTGCATTGGTCATGCTGCATGAATTAAAGGGGAACAAATTAAGGCTGCAAGTGCATTTCCTAATTTCTTTTCTACCATTCTTTTAGTATGGATGCTTATTATAGTAATAATTAAAAAGTTACGCAAATTCAGAGTGACAGAAAGCGTATGATGAGCTATATGTATGCACAGCAGGCAGTATTACAATTAACTTGACCACAGGCAAGTCTCTTGCATGTATGTGCTGTCAATTCTGATGCTCATAAAATAAAAAGGTATGTAAAGAAATGGGACAAACTGTGGTGTAAACCAGCTTGAAAATGTGCTTCATGTGACCTTGGATGCTTTTTATTTTGTCCATTGACCTTCAGAAAGAGGCTAAACAGACCTCTGCTGTTTACTTTCCTCTGAAGCCATTTAGTTATAAGTGGACATATAAATACCAGAAGGCTAACACAATGTAGCTCTTCAGCGACTTAACAATATTTACTGGTAACACATTTTTTCATATAAATAACCAGATTCATATCCACAGGCACAAATGAGAGAAAATTATCAACAATCGTTGAAAGCTCATAGGAGAGCTGACTAACGCCAAAAGCAGGCAATTGTCAGGTGGCTGGCTGTTGTGCAAGAGAGGGGGAAAGAAAAACAAGCGTATTCCCTCGGAATTAGACTTTCTTTTTCTTCCTCTGATCCTACTTGCCAATGCTTTTTATTCTTCACAGTATTTTTTCATTTTTACAGCATTTTTAAAATTTCATTTTTACCCTTTCACCACCAGTAATACCTTCAGCACCCAACTGACAAAGGAAAGATCTCATCTGAAATCTTAATTTTGTGGGGCACTAATCAAATACGGTTTTCTCATTGATCAGAACCATTTCCCTGTACCAGTTCTATCAGTAGTTAAAGTGTATACATTGAGCAGTGAAATGTGCTCTTGTGTTCTCTGAGACCACCAGAAAGATAATATGGTAGGAGTGATAAATGAAAAATCAGTATCAATTCTCTTTTGAGAAAAGGGATACTGCAATTGTTGTGCCTGCTGTAGAAAAGAATAAAAATGAAGAGAAACGGCTTCATACAAAACCTCCGGATAAACTGATGAGATGTGGCAAATCTACCTCCTGTGCTTGTTTTTAATGTTTTCATTTTGTACAGACGCAAAACATAATCTTACCCTGCATAAAAAATATGGGAGCCATATTACAAAGAACATCTTTTACCAGAGAGGCTGGTAAAAGGGTGCTGTAATAGGTGCCACGGGATTTCCAACTGGCCTCCCTCACTCGGAATAAAGTCAGTAAAAGCACTGAACGGGGCGTCTGGGATCCGCAGTTGTGTGCTCTGTGCAACGGCGACGAACAGACCATCTTTGTATGCGAGTGCAGTGAGACCCATCTGGATAAGCCATGGGACCCTTTGGCACATGAGCAAACAAAACCAAAACACACAATAAATTCAGCCAACTCTGGGCTTCAAAGAGAAATTTTGTATTTTGAGTACAAGTTGATTTCTGCCCTTTTATTATTGAAACAAAAGAATTAAAAATATTTACACTGACAACATGCAGCAGCCTCACTAAGCCAACACCCCTATTCCCCACGACTGGTGTTTGCGCAGCCCTATTTCCTTCCAAGACCGGCTTTCCAGCGACGCCAAACCTTAAGGGCCGACGGCTCCACGCCACGCAGCCAGTCGCCGACCCCATGGCGTCTGCCAGACCCCCTGGTACACAGAAACGTGTTACCGCACTGCACGTGCCGGTCCTCTACAAAGGACACAAGCAAAAATCTGGATAACCCACATTTAACAACATACAAATAGGTATCTCCAAAGCTCGCACGTGTAAGCAATTAATCGGATGTTTCACTCTTCTGAAATTCTTCATCTTTAACACTGTCAGGCATGCAGCATTAAGCAGGTCAATACTAGTGACACCATTTCACAAATGGTGACGTTGTGGCTTTACACGGCTTTTACCAAGAGGTGTGAAGATCTGCACGCTTCTTGTGCTCACTAGTTTTAAGAATATTTATTTAAGGACTTAATTCTCACAAGAAACCACAGGGGTCAGAGGGCCTAAATCTAATTCCAACAAAGAATTAGATCAAGATTTAGACTAGAACCGACCGAGGTCAAAGAAAACCTCCTTCTCCCACTCCTGGGGGAGCTTTGAAACACCCTCACTGGCACCGCGAGGAAAGAGAAGAGGAAATTAACATACGAGGTGACTGATGTGAAATCAAATTAAAAAAAA
>NW_010526686.1:0-4092 GCF_000687285.1 Phaethon lepturus
GTCTTTTCGAACCTTAATGATTCTGTGATTGCTGCAGACTCAGCTTGTTGCCACTACTGTTGCCAGCTCAACCCAGCCACGTCCATCCCACAAATCGCTACATGCTGGTCTCAGAAATGCCAGAGGACAAGACGCTTTTCCTTCCGGCTTGGGATAAAGCTTTTAAGAGTCTAGGACAGAGGTTTCTATTAGACTGTTCTTGAACCTGGAAAGCTTCCCAAACCAGAATCTACTGTGAGTCATACAGGATGATCCAATTGCTCTTGGTTATTTGAATTCCTTTCTTAGGCACAGTCACAGTCAATATACAGAGAATGGATAAGTCCATCCAAAGCAACAAAATATGGAAGGATGGGTAAGGCACATAACAGTGAATGTAAATTATGATTGCCTAAGATAGATTTTCCCTTCCCACAGAAGCACAAAGGTTCATTATTCTCATTCTTCTCTCTCTTGGACCCATATTTATTGTTAAGAATACATTAAGAACTAATGAAGACATGAGCAGGTGCTGAAGAAGTCTTTGTTGCTTACTAGCCCAAACCTCTGAGCAGTAAAAAGGTAAAAGAAGTTACACTATAAATCCATTTTGTCAGTGAGATCTCAGTTCGCAGTCACTTAATTGGCCTGTTTTGCAGGATTTAACCTGGTGGCATAAGAACCTTGAAATAAATCTCTTAGCTACGATTAGAGATGAAAGAGAGATTAGCACAGGCAGGACAGTTGAAGTCTTTTTCTCCATCTCCATTGGTGAGTTAGTGTAAAGACAGAAGAACTACACAGACATCAGGAAATCAGTACCTCACTCCTCCTCAGGATGCCTGATCCAGGTATTTTCTCCCCTGTACTCAGCAAGTTACGCGTTTTGAGATCTTGTTCAGTCCTCTGAAGCAGGTTAGTCGTTCCTTTTACAAGAAGTCACAGATAGGAACGTGTGTTTAGCTAAAATGGCAGATTTTAGTGAAATTGGTAAGATAAGATGTCGTTTGTTTATGACAAAATTGCAAGCCAAATTTCTGTGGACAAATTGCATCTAATAAGTATATTTGATAAACAAATAAATAGCCGCGCTATGTCTTGTTCTATGTACTTTGGGGAATTTGATAACAAAGGAACAGGTAAGTGGCATCTTGAAAGCAAAAAGCTACAGTATGCTGAAGGAAGCTGTGTTTGAAGTGAGTTAGACACAGAAGGCTTGAGAACAGTATTGATAATATGGAAGAGATTTCCACATTTATTGGGCTTCTTCTGTTGAAAGAAGTATTTCTCCCTTTACAGAATAAAATCCAGCTTCCTCTCCCATAGCTGGAGAAAAAATGTCTGTGTGCATACGCTTCATAACTCTGGAGTGGCTCATGTGCAATGGTGAGGGGTGTTTCTAAGAACTTTGATAGAGGCGTTAGTTCCAAACTACTAGGAGCGTTTGTGGTTTTACAGTAGCCCACTGGCAAATATAACTTGGAGAAGAAAAGATACATATTGCAGAGCAAGACACTTTTAGCTCATAACTGCACTTCAGTTCTTTCAGCTGGCACAAGTTTCTTTGTGGTGTTCAAAAAATGTTATTACAGGGCAGTACACATGTTGTAATACATCTTACGCTAATAAATATATGCAATACTTAATTGAAAAGCTAGGGAAAACATAACGTTATGGTGTATTTACAGAATTAATTAAGATGGGAAGAGGGTCTTTTCAATACCTTAAATAAATTCAGTAAGCTGTTTGTGTAAGTAAAAATAATCTCAAGAGAAATATCCATGTAGAAGCTGGGAACACTAGATCTTCCACCTCACTTTTTCCATAGACTAATTAGTCAGGAACAGAGTAGGTAAATTGTTCTTCTGTCCCAGGCTTGACGCACTCAAAGTTTCACACGAAGCACAGTTGTCCCAAAGATCCTTTTTGCAATCCGAGGGGTACCAGCGACAGCCAGGACCAGTCAACAAGTTGTTTCCCCCTTTTCCTCTGGCAGTATGGCTCATATGAAACAGCAGACCTTATACCACTGGAGGACTGTGGTGTGGGTGCCTCTGTTAAGGTGAATGTGAATATTCTGTCAAATCTGGTCTTATAACAATACTAAAATTGCACCAAGAAAGCTGGAAATACCATATGAGAATTGCTGCAGGCAAGAGCTTACTAGGAGAGTTGCTCTTGCACATAAATTTTTCATTTTTTTAACTTCAGGCATCTGAAAATGGGGGAGGGAGCTATATCAGAATAGCTACACGAGACTGAATGTATCCCTGCTTATGGAATTCAGCTTCAGATTTCTTTATGGCTAGAATATGACAGGAAGTATTAAATCTACATCTTCCAAAATGAACAATGGCTCTTGAGCAGATGAATTTTAAGTAAACTTAGAACCATTTACAACGTTTGTTCAAATGTTAAAGCAACAGATGTTTGGCAAGTAGGGCGTTCTCAGTGACACTGTGACTATAGGTGTGACTAACAATTTAGAGGCATTTTGCAAATGCACGTTATGCATTTCATAGAAAAGAACAGTGAGTGACGCATCCATATACTCTGGCCATTGAACGTGAACTGCTTATCAGCGGCTAGGAAATTTCACAACAGATTCTCTCTGTTGTGAGCTCTGAGACCTGAGTATCAGGGGCAGATAAAACTGCAGCGGCCATCTACAGCTATTTAAGTCCAAGTCATGAACTGCTTAACTGGTAAAGCAGTCGGAGATACTGTCTCTGGACTTAGCAGACAGGCTGTCAGCTGAATTCATGCAGAGGCTTAATTCTGTGCCAGCAGAGCATGATCCTTTTAAGCAAGGTCTGAAGGACACTGTAGAAGAATGCTGTGAAGACAGTATTGCCATTTTATAAATGACTGTTCTCTAGACTTGTTTGTACAGAGGTGTCTACCAGTAACCAGTTTTTCATCACGATAGTCAATACGATTGTCACAATATGATCACCGTTCAACTGTAATCAGCCTTCACAATCATTAAAATTAGGACCCTGCCGTTAAAGTCAGAGAGCTGCTGGCCTCAACACCTTTAGAAATAAGACTGGTAAGGAAAAATACTGTGCATTTTGCACACAGTTCTGTGTATTGTACAAAAGATACACACGGATAGTTTTGAGGGAAATCAATTTTCTGTCTAAATGCAGGAGAAAATAAATGCAACATGAATGAATTAGATCTCATAGGCATTGAAATGTTTTACTATTCAAATGCATGAAGATATCCAAACCATGTCCTAATACGAATGGAACAACCTATTCCTCGCTTGTACAAATAGAATTGATTCCTTCTGATGTATACAGATGAAGGTGCTGGGGTACCATTACCTTTTTAAACCGTACAACAATCTGCTTACCCAGTGTTAAGCTTCATTGCAGCTGTGGATCCTGTAGTAGGCAGGTGTAGCCCTACTCCTGTACAGCTTGTCTGAAGGTAGTTTTCATGCTGTTGTAGCTGATACCAGTTTTATTCAGCAGAGCCCGCTAACTTAAAAATAATTATACATTAATAAAGCTGCTTATACTTCTCTATTTCCCCAAATTTACAGGATTATGTTTTATTGTTTATAAATGCCATTGCATTAGTTGAATTAAATGACTGTATAATCATATAAATACATAGCTGCATAGTATAAAATGACTCTAATGAAGATTACTGTATTAGCACAAGACCATGCTGAGAGCAGGTTTTGTAGGGAGGAAAGAGAGAAGCGCTCCATGTATCTTGCATGTGTTGAGGAAAGGCAATCACGAAGCATCGGAAGCACTGAGGAAGGGTGAAAGTTCCTGGTTTGATCCTGAGGTACTGCAGCATAGTTCTACATCCACATCACGTACACAGGAAACACATTGTCTCCGGCTCTAGCAGGTTTTAGATCTTGGACGTTATTAGCTGCTTTCTGCCTGTGATTGTGATATAACCGGAGATGTGCGAAGGAGAACTTACTAGTAGTGTTGCAGAGAGCAAGGTTAGAAGTGCTGGAAAAGATAGTAACTTTTCTTAGATCCACTAATAACCGGGGAAAAAAAGACAGACCTCAAAACACAAAATCCTCCTTCAGCTGTGAAACTCTGAAATACCAGATTTGAAACTCAGGGGAAGGGGGGG
>NW_010526687.1:0-6976 GCF_000687285.1 Phaethon lepturus
CCGCTGGCACTGCTGTCACCGCCGCCTGCCGCAACACCCGCCCCTGGCAGCGCCGCGCAGCGGGACCCTGCCGCTTTCCAGCCACGCCACGCTCCTGTGTCTCCACAAAGGCAGATCCACTTATGTGGGTGCCCCCAGTCCCCTCACTTGGATGGTGCCGGGGTTAGAGCATGAACGCGTTTCTTCTTCCTTTCTCACCGCCTGGTTGTACAACCCGCTACTGGGGACAGGCAGCGGCTGCCAAATTGCATCCTACATCTGTTCATTTCCAAACACGCCTTTGTTAGGTGTAAACGAAGGCCTCATTATTGGCTGTAAGTATGTAGTCACTTAGGAAAATAAGCCGATAAGTAAACATCTGAGTGAACAAATTGGTGATTTGCATCTATTTGTTCCCTGAATGCGTTCACAAGTGGTAAGAAAAAGAGCCAGTGTCTCCAAGTACATCCACGTGGCATTCCCTCACAATATACTTTTCCAAATGGACCGTCTGGCTTTTGCAGCCAGGCGATACACAGCAAAGACTGGAGAGAAGAGGGATAAATGTATTTGATTTAGTAACATGGAGGACTGTGGTAAAGGTACAAAGATTACTTTCCTTTTGGAATACTTCTGATTTACTCCTAAACACAAAGTTGACCATATGGCGAACTTTTTACTGAAGAAAAACAGCTCACTAATTCAGGTCTACAAGGGGAACGTCTGCTGCTTATGACAGTAAACCTCTGGGCTCTCCATTCCTACAAACTTTCCCTTTTTCTGTTCGGTAGACTGAAGTTTAGATTCAGGAACAGTAACAAATTGGAGGTGAATAAACTCTTAGAGAAACTCCTAAGTCGTATTGACTTAAGTGATGAGATCATGCCAAGAAAGTTAATATAGGCAGCACTAGGGGAATGCTGATCAACCGATTTACTCACCTCTGTCTATGTAAGCAAAAACATATGTTTAAGGAGGCTTTCAAAGCAGAACAAAAAGCTAAAAAACTCAAGTTTCCTTTAAACCCTTGTTGTCTTCATTCCTTTCACTCTATATTTTTCATATAGAGATAAAACAGTATGAAGACATCAACATACAGCATAAATGACTTTTAAAGTATCTTTTCAATTCTGCATTGGTATTTATTTAAAAAGAACCTTGGATTCCAGGTTGTGTGGTCCCACATCGGTGGGGCAGAATGTGGCCGTATGTTTCTGCTTGCCTTGGTCACTGCTGATCTCCTCGCCCACTTGGTTATGCTACAGGCCACTGCCTGTGGTTTTATTATGAATTATTTTCTGTAATTTATGCTTACCTGTAAGGTTGTACACAGATAACTTGACAGCCTAAGGTCTAAAGTGAGTTTAGGCTTTTTTAAACTGTAGATGCACATTTCCTACACAGGCACATGGTCCCATGTTAAAAAGATTAAATTTTTTTTTTGTTACTCCTCTCCTTTATGGAATCCAGTCTCACCCCGACATGCAGATTTGCTGGGAGTCTGTTAGTGTTATAAAGAAACAGGATCCAATTTTCAGTCTTCAAAAAAACTCTCAGAAATGGAACAAAACAAAAATTCCAGACAAACGTGCATGGCACACAAGCATACTAGGGACACTTAGAATTATCTTCTATTTCTAGACTATAACCTTTTCCAAAAGTTAATAAATATACAAAGTCCACAATAAATCTGTGCTCTGGACTGATTCAGCATGGACTTTAATATAGTTAGTCATCCATCAGTATGAACTGTAAAGCATTTACATCAAGGGACTGAAGAAGCTTTCAAATACTGTATTTTTAATACAATTGTATATACACATTGTATACATATTGTATCTTTAATAGGGGCTTATAAGTTTAGTCGTGATTGACTATCAAGCAAATAATGCACATCTCGCATGCAAACTTACAGCTCTGAGGATTAGCTGTGTAAATTAAACTAATTTGTGTAACTGTCCTTTTGCATGCATCTGCCTGTTTCTGTTGTAGATGGAGATACTACCACATCACCAATGAAAAGCCCCACCCATGAGAGAATTTACATCTCTCTTCATTCAGCTGTCTATGGCCAGAGTTTTGAGTCCTTTCTCCTCAGAATCCTTTGCATGTGTCTGGCTTTATTCATGCCTGTGCTTATGTAAGAATATAAAGGCTGTCTTGTCTTCTGCTTACGTAGGTAAGCATAAAGATGTATTTAGGTGTATGCACTGGGAAGCAGGCATGCAATTCTCTCCAAGATCATATTTTCTTCTTAGATGTTAAGATCATTAGAAGTTAAGATCATTAGACGTTAGATCATCACAGTGTTGAGAACTGTTGTGTCTTTGCCCCAAAATTCATTACCGCAACTCTTTGCCACAGCAGAACCGTAAAAGGACCCCTGACAAAGCAGGAGCTGGCTTCTGGGAGACCTTACAAGAACCTTGTAATGGAGAGGGAATGGACTGACCACCATTGCTTGAAAGGGCAAGCCCAGTTGTTTGAAAGGGAGAGAAGTAATCAGTGTGGTCTGGATGAGAACTGTAGCCTACCGTGAAAAAGAGGAGGTTTAGAGGAAATGGGAGAACATCACATGGGCCCTATGGTGCTCTCCACTGAGAAGTGCTTAAATAAAACAGTTGGACTGGATTAAAAAATAAGTAAATAAGGGGTTGGGAAAAGTCACAGATGTGTACCTCAGGGAATGATTTTATGTGGTTTCAGGAAATGACCAAATGATACATTCATTCTTATCTCAGTGATTCATCTTACTATGAGCCAAAAGCTCTTCAAGTCTCTGAAGAGGCACATGGCTCATCATTTTTCAGTGTATACAGGTGACAGAAATGACATCCCATATTCTTTCTTTCTTTCTCTCCAAATAAGACACTGTTAAACCTGATACACTCTGAAGAAAAGGCTTTCCCCATTGGGTACATAAGTCCTAGTGAATGTAAAGATTCCCCAGTTGCTGTGTGATGGAGAATTTGGATGTAACCAGAGTCAGTTGCTTTTGAATTCCTAAAGAAAAGATGCTGGTTTACTAGCACAGGAAATACTGCTCAGTACAGGGGGTGCTGATGAACGAGGAGTTAACTGATTATCCGAAAAGCATTTGTTGCATATGCAACTAGTGATCATGAATTTGTTATATCTGTGAATAGAAATTATGGCACCAGCCAATAATGTCTACTTGTAATACTTTAAAAAATCCTACCACTTTACCAAAGCTGAAATCTCTCCTGGCATAAATGATAGAAATATTATATTTAAAATTGGAATTATAAATCCTTGGTATTGTTGAAAGAGATTGTACTGCTTGATCCAAAAGCCATGACTGTAAAAACATTAAAAAAAGTTGTGAATAGAAGAAATGTAGAAACATGTGGTGCTTCGGGACATGGTTTAGGGGGCATGGTGGTGTTGGGTTAACGGTTGGACTCGATGATTTCGAAGGTCCTTTCCAACCTTAATGATTCTGTGATTCTGTGATCTTTAAAAAGTAAATACAATTAAATACTGAAATAATGGGAAAATGTGAAAGTAAAAGCAGTTAATTTAAGTTACAGGTTAAAAACGCATGTTTTTAACATATCTTATCCATAAAGTGGATAAGAGAAGCTAGAGAAATCAATGAAATATAAGTAGAAATAGAATTAAAATAATAGGAAAGATTTTACAGGATATTAGGAAGAAAAATCACCTTAATCCAAGACTAGGCCCATTTTAATATACAGAATGTAAAATCAAATAATACAGAAAAGTGAGAAACGTTCAATTAATAATTCTATTCAGTGTTTGAAGTAGGAGATGTTATAGTGGTTGAAATGGAACGTTTACCATCTGTGGTGAAAGAGAAGGTGAAACAGTATCTGCTATAGTGAAATGCTACAAAAACAAAAGGCCCAGAGAACATACAATTAGAAGTCTTAAAGGAATTATCCAAGGAGCAGAAAGACTTGAATCACTTGATGATTGAAACATAACTTTAGGACTGGACATGGATAATTACCTATGGAAGACAGGCTTGACGGAAGCTTGGATGTTGCAAACAAACACATATAAGGGTCCAGTGGGTAAGAGTTGAATTTAGACAAATTCAGCCTTGGAGACAGATTTTGCTTGTATTAAGGTAATTTAGCATGGGAACAGCTCATCAGGGAAGGTGGGAGACTCATCAGTTGGAGACTCTAAAACGAAATGACATAACTCTTGAAAGAGTTGCATCTCAGAAAAATTCTGTCCTGTGTATAGATGAGGTCAGACTAGATGATCAGAGCAGTCCCTTTTGGCCACAGAGTGTATAAATTATGAATTAAACTCAAACTAATTTAGAAAATGTTGTTTCAACCCAAACTAGAAACAAATTTACTGTCTCCTGCATTAGACTCTTCCTTCTTGCAATGTCTCCAGCATAACTGCCATTGATTTTTATTAATTAATGGCACACGTTGCTAATGTGGTCTGTTCTGTGGCCAGTTAGTACTTAGGTTCCTTTTGTGTTGCTGCTGTATACGCACATGTAATGAACGGTACGTAAAAAAGGGCCATAAAAGAACTTACACTGGAAAGATGACATGAGAGACAACAGGTGAGCACAACAGCCGCACTGAAGGGGGCTGAGGGGTGGTGCAATACCGGCTAGAACTGAAGTGTTCCTGTTGAATATAATGAGGATGCCATCTGTCCAGACATGCCTGCGTGAACTGCGGGGGCTTTTCATCAGGACTGCTGCTCTAGCAAAAGGCTCAGAATTAGCATGAAAAATGACAAAGAAAAAATTTTTTTAATTGTCAAAGAGTCAGACTCAACAGAGGAAGGTACCACAATCCTGCAAACACAGAGCATATGCACAGAATCCGGGCCTACATAAGTATAAATATTTTCAGTGTCCTTGTTTTAGAGGATGTTCAATGTAAGGATGTTGGTATCCTTAGAGAAGCTGAACTGAGTCGTTAAAAGTTACTCCTTGAAAACCAAACTTAGAAATACATACCTCTATTCTGTAACAGATAATTCCAGAAGTATCTGAGCAGTAGTGGATGTTTTATCATCAGCTCCAAGAAAAGAGCTCCTCCCACTTAAAATACGTTTAGAATGGGTATGCAGTGAGAATGGTTGCTTGTACCAAGTGAGGTTTTAGATTGGGAAGGGTTGTATTGCTTCCTTCCCGATCACTTGGAAGGGCAGAGTCTATCTAAACCCTGTGAAAGATGCCCTGCTTTCAAATTCTCAGTGGCACCCTGCGCTTTAATGGGTGCTTTTCACATGTTCAGACACTGTTCTACAAGAGTCTGGTTAATTATTTTTAAAGGGTAAAGACAGTAAAAGACAAAATGAGCCAGCTAAGCATCCCCCAAAACAACTTGTAATGCTTGGAATATAGTGGTTTTCATATACTTATGCATATGCCTATACAAAAAATTATACATAAAATGTCTTATATATTATTTGTTTACTTGTTTGTTTATTTCTATAGCTAGCTCAACTGGCTATGCTAGATAACCTACAATGATCCAGTATTTCTGGGAAAGTGTCTTTGATGGACCGGGGAAAATAATCTTAGACTATGTGCAGTGGCAAGCACGTTGGTACCTTTGTCTATAGCTGTATATGGGACAAGTGTATAAAAGGTGATAGAGAGCTTCAAACCTTTATGTGTCATCTGTATTTCAGATGCCATTTAATGTGCACGTTTATGGCACTCCTATCTGGAGCTCCTCCTAGAGCTTGTTAAGAAGCAGAGGCAGCCGCTTGCTAATATGCTCATATATACAAGTACCGTGCAGATGTACACCGCGCAAACCGAAATGTCATTCATTTGAAAAGCGGAATTTGTCCAGTGATTGCAGTGGGCAACAGATCACACCAATACCATCAGTCATCATTCCTGTTTAAAGTCCCAGCAGTCGCTTCTGAAGAGTTTTACAAACAGCAGCAGATGAAGACCTGTATTTCCCAGCAACTAGTTAAAGTCATTCGCTGGCGTATTGCGCCTGTCTGAGGGGGAGAAACGCTCCTCGTGATGCAGTAAGGCGAGACAGGCACCAACGGGGATTTTCCCTGTACCGAAACCCCAAGCGTGGGCCAACAGTGTAGTTTTTTCAGAGGCTGCATAAGTCAGTTTGTATTAACATCATGGCTCGTGGTCCTTGGCACAGGAGGAAGGATTAAAAAAAAAAGATTCTTAATACATTTCTCAGGGCCCGTTGGTTTTTGCATTATCATCTGTATACCTGCTTGCCTCTCTGGGTGTCTAGTTATCAGTCGTAGTGCGGCCTTCTTAGAATGCTGTGTGTATTTATCATTTGAGCTGTTTTTGCAGTCTGCTTTTTTTCTATAGAAATGTAATGAATGTATACTGCAAGCTGAGGTGTTTCTAATATCCCCATAATTTGGAATTCAGGTACATTAAGAGAAATTGGTGATGCTGTTCCTTTCCCAGTCAGTTGTTTATCTGGAGTAATTTTATTTTTCCTAAAAATGGAACAGTTGCAATCCCAATACAAATGTTATATAGTTGTAATATATCATTACTTATGAAAGCAGAACTATTGATTGCACAACATAAGTGACTGCAGATAGCTTCTTTTGTTTCTTACTGTGTTTGGCCTCACCATCTCAATTCTTAGACGACAACTCTTTTTCTTCTTCTGTACAAGGCACATTTCATATTGTATTACTGAAATGTACAGCTGTGTTTAGAAGCTCCATCCTCACACGTTTAAGAATAGCCGTGCCTGATTTTTTTGAGATTGTGCCAATATTCCAAATGGCTTCTCTTTTGTTTTTGAGAAGTTAAAGCTTAATTTTGGCATTTATCAGTTCTGAAGTTATGTTTGGTATCAACAGCTTTTTTTCTAAGATTCATCATCTGAACTAACCCCCAGTAATTACAAGAATTTGTCAGGATATTACCGATCCCCTCCCGCACGTGTTGGTTTTTCCGAGAGAGGCGTGGGGCAGGACGCGAGGAAGCGTGCGCGTGTGCGCCAGCCCGGCCCGGGGAGCGCTC
>NW_010526688.1:0-10642 GCF_000687285.1 Phaethon lepturus
CTCCAGGAGAATGCTGTGGGAAACGCTGTCATCAAATCATACCAACTTATTTATGCATTTTTTTATTTGTTCTGTTGGACCATTTCTCCAGGACAACTATTATATTCAATATCCTCAGTATATTAGCATCCTGCAGTAATGTATTTAAGTTGGGCATGTTTATTATATTTATTAACCAAAGGACAAAAATAACAGAATGAGATGTAATAGAACACATACATCTTGTGTGCAGTTAGTAAGCAATATATTTAATTGTTTCTCCTTCATGTTTGTTGATTTAAATGTAAGTCAACAACAGATTCTAAATTCAATACTATTTACTTCGTACAGACCAAATTCTGTTCCAGGGGTCTGAGCAACGCTGATCTTTAAGTACTACTGCAGCCCTAGAAGTTTCTGCAGCAGCAGTGAGGGATTCCCACTGGAATGCATCTGTACATCCGCGTTGGGGAAGAAAGAAGTGTCCGATGCAGCCCTGTGTCCATCAGCAAGAATACAGTCACATAGCGTCCTGCGTAGCTGTTGTATGTGGCACTGAGACATGACGAAACCTGGCCCATGTACTCCTTTCATTTTCCTGACACCTGAAGTGTGAGAGGAGCTCTTGTGCAAGAGTCAAAAGCCAGAGTGCCACTACGTTATCTGGAATGAGCTGGGGGACTAGACAAAAGTGAGAGCTACAACTTGCCCAAAGTGCCAATGGCAGAAGGCCAGGGGCTCAGGATCATCTGAGGCAACAAGTGCCTGAGGTCACCACCACTGTCCACCACCCCTGATGTGAAGCTATCAGGTCAAGGATGTGAAAGAGTGGCATATGGCATAGCCTATGCCCATACACAGAGGGGAAAGGGTGCAGCACCCGAAAACTGCCACATCCGCCCAGACAAAAGGTCCAGCCAGCTCAATATCTATCTTTGCAAATGGACACAAGTAGGTACAGGGAGCAAGTACAAGAACAGAGTAAGCAAAAATCCTCTCTCTTGGCAGACCCTCACAGATCTATTACAACGCAGTGTGATAGATAACTCGTTTTAAATGGATGAGTTGTCACTGTTTTACCCTGACTTATTCCATCAACACTACTACCTCCCCAGAGATGGGTTTAAGCCACAAATTTCACATGCAGCTCTAAATTCCCCTGTATTTTCAGATGAAGAGATATGCCAGGAATTTTAAATTTATTTTCCCGTAGCTGGGAAATTATTCTTACAAAACAATAGTTCTCTCCTGTCCAAATACAGTAAGTGAGCACACGTTTCATTCTCCTAAACTGTGCACAACTGCACAATCAAGCTGTTCCTATGCAGTTTAATTGTCATGATTTCACTTTGATCACATCCGTATACTGAAGTATTCAGCTGACAGAACAACTGGCTTTCTTTTTAACTAGGGGATGAAGAGTGACAAAAGTAGAGAAAATGTGCATCCAACATAATGCTGGAATTTAGATACATTATAAAATACCTAAAATGCTAAAGGATCTTAGGTCCTTTTTGTCTCCTAAATTATCACAGAACTTTTTTGAATGTTATATGGAACACAGGCTGGAGACAACACGAAAAGTCATTTAGGCCAGGCATTGCAATCTTCAAATAAAATGTAGATGAAAATTGTAGAAACTCTGGAGGTCATCCTACCATCATTAAAACAAATTGCAAAACTGTTGCAAGACAAAGGGAGCAGGAGCCAGCTATCTGATAAGTTATTAAATACTGAGCCTTATTTAAAAGTATGCAACTTCTTCGATACTCAATCTTCAAAGCAATTGTCATACACTAATTAGTTAAACTTCATAATGTAAGTATTGTTTCTACATTTTGAAAATAGGGTAACTAGGGGTGATTTAGCGATCCTCTAGCAAAAGTGGGGTAGCTGTGCCTCAGGAGCTGCCTCATTCTTTCTGGCTCTGAGTAAACATCAGTATCAGGATTTAAAAACAGAATTTCTTGGCTCCTCTTCTCAGGACAATATCCAAAACGATATCTCACTTTCTATGCTGCATGAAAACAGAATTAAAATAATCTTCCACCTTGTCCTATATATATCCCTTCATTTTAAAAATACTTCATGTAAACCTATCCAAGCTCAACAAAAAGCACCTACGATCTCATTCAGAAAGTACCAAGTATAGTACTCCCCAAGGTCACATCCTGACTAGCTTTATTATGCCTGCACTCCACCACCTGCTAAAAGAGTTACCCTATAGGCTAACTTCTGGAGAAATTCCTGCTTTTGCAGATCTATTGTTATTAGCATGCAACAATACCAAAGTCATATAAGGCTTGGGAACCTTTTGATCATCTCTTTACACCTTGTGAGTGGACAGCAAGTGCCATTAAAGCAACTCAACCCCTTAAGTCAAAACTGTTGAGATCCAAGAATTTCAAATTTTTCTAATAGCGAATCCATCTTTATCCCACAGCACTAGAGCATGAATTGAATGCAGAGTAGGCATAATGCCTTAGCAAATACTCTAGATTAACATTTCAATTACTTTTACTACCTTAATAACAAAGAAAAATTAATAAAATAACTGCAGGATTAAGCAGTTACTGTCTAATGTTTCCAGTCTTATTATGATTTGTTCAAATCCATTGCAGGTACTTACACATCCGAGTTCTCAGAGAAGGAAATTTTTGCTCAAAGATAATGTTTTATAATAGGAAGCATTCCTAGTGATGCACAGGTCCAAACAAAACCAGCAGCTGGATAGAACAGAGACAGCGTGCTCCTTAAAGACATTTAACAAATGACATTTCCGTGTCAATCTGGACCTGCCATTTTTAAGTGACCCTTCCTGACCCTCTGCAAGAATGGGTAAATGGTGTTAGAAGTTTCCTGGTTTTTCTGACACAAAAGTCTACAGGTAAACATAACCATGCAAAGCATATTTCTTTTAACAGACTAATATAAAAATATGATCCTCATGTATTTTATAAAGGTGCTCCTAGGATTTTTCATTTTGCTCATCTCTGTTATTAAGTACAGACTCAACTTCAGCATGAAGCTACCATGCCCAATTAAGATAATGACCACGGCCTCCTTTAAATTACTTGTTTCCCGCTCTGTTTACACCAGTAAATCGCATTAAAATATGTTTTTTGAGTTGGGGTTGTTGCCTTGTTAAAAGCTTCTGACTCTAATAATTTTATCCACTTCAAGATCCCTTTATAGCTTCCTGTGTAGGTAAACAAGGTTTAGCACAAATGAGAGCACAACTCCAAATATAGACAGTTCTGTTTAGCGCTGTGTTTGTTACCACACTAATTTCCTGCATTCCTGTTCCAACATGAATGCCATTTCCCAGTGCAGAGAAGCCTCAGTTGTAGACCGTTTACAGAGATCAGCCTCAGGCCACTAATACTCTGGAACAGAAATGTTATTCTTTCCTTGGAGACCCATGCAATCTCTGGAATGAAGGCTGATTTGTCAGCATACAAACGAGGATGCTAAGTGTACTTCTTGGAGCAGGCATTCCTGAAATTTTCCCAGGGATGAGAAAGATTATTCTTTCTCTGGTATCAGCACTGGAATTCCATATTTTCAGAAGCAAGGGAATGACCTTGAGGAGTGATCAATTCTTCTCCTTTACTTCCCAGTACCATCAAGCAGTTCCAGGCCCTTTCCCTTGCTCTCGGCAGGCTGATCACTCTCTTTATCTCCCTACTTAAAATTGTGAGCAGGAAAGAATGTTTTATCACATGCAAGGAGTGATTGCACAGGGGGTAGGGAAGGGAACACAAAGGAAAAAGGTGTGTGGATAGGTTTGGTTTTGGTTCCCTATCTATGCAATAGTCCATAAAGATTCATGCCGTGGCAGCATCTCATAGCACATATTGCCTCATGTAGAGTTAAATCATTTTTTAATTTGGAAACTTAACAATCAGCAAGAATGCTAGCTGGCAGTACACAGCAGCTCCTTCATCCAAGGAGGGATTCACATCTCCAAACAGGACATATTCCTTCTGCTGTCAGTGAGCCATTTTCTACTTTGTGCCAGAGAGTCTGCAGAAGGTCTGTCAGTCAAGACAAAACACATAGATTCAAAAACATGCTGTACACTTGGCCATGACATTCCCCACAGTCAGCTACAGACCTGAGGGAAAAACTTATAGCATCTGTGGAAGATATGGGAGAAAAGGTGACCTCCCGTTCACTAGTGTGTATGAAGAGGAAGGAGAGGTGTATTGCTTCTACTATCCTGAATGCATCTCACCCCCACACTCATGTTCACACACATCCGTACAAACCAGTGCTGAAACCCACAATGCAACATGCTGCTTCGCATCCTTTGCATGTTCATTCGCCAAGAATGACACCTACCCATCCTCCCTGTACAGCATCACACGCGGGCCCGTCCCCCTCTCACACCGCCATTCTTACAGCTCTGGCCTTTTCTAAGCTCTCCTGCTTTTCTCGGTCCCTCTGCAGATATCATTGTATCATCGCAATTGCCCTAGGGCAGCCATTCTTACCTTCACATCTTGGACCAGGGTCTTCACCAGCAGCAGCTAACATAGCTCTTGTGACTCATGATCATAAGCCATGTGTATCATATGTAGCACTGGTTTGGTTGGGAAGAAGCTTTACTTGGAAACAGAAGAGTAAAGAGGCAGAGATGGATGTACCATTCATCTCTCAGATATGTCTGGAGATACATGTTGCTGCAACAGATTTACAAGTAAACCAACATTTATTTTTTTCAATTTGTTTTCAATGCTCAGGGTTATTTTTGGCCAAGAATGTTATTCTTTGAGTGTCTGAGCTCCTCTGGAGGCTTCTTCTTCCTGTGAACCATGGACTGGTTCACTGAGCAGCCTCCAAGTCCTGTGTGGTAAGCTATCAGTTCCAAGAAGAATGAGTCAAGTGTTTGCCCACATGAAATTCATTCCCTGTTATTTTAGGAAGACGCAGAGAGCTTATAACTCATTCTCATCACTGCTGGGAAGCAATCACCAGGTCTCTTGCACAATGCAGTGAACAGGGTTTTCACAGTGATTTAGGCAACATAATGTTACAGCCAAGGTAACACATGACATGGCAATGCCATGGAATGTGCCCTTGTAACACAAATTAAATACTTCAACAGATAACCCTGTACTTCACTTCAACAGGGACCATCCATCTGCATCCAGGTTCGGATTTATTGAAAATAGTATAAAATAGATTCTGCTAATTATTTTTAAACTCGTTCATTAGATAATTGCATTACTAACAATGACAGTAATAATTTGAATTGCTGTCAATACCATTAATTAAATCCCACAGATGTCCATCAGCATCTATGCTGGTGACTTTTCCTCTGAATGTGGAGGGCTTGGAATCCCTGGGTCATGGTTTCATTTTGGAAAGGCAAAGCTCAATCTGCAAACCCATATTTGATCTTGCCTTTCTCTAAAAAAAAAGACTGAATCTGTGTTAATCCCTCCTTTAGTTGTGCAGATGTAGTTTCTGCAATGAACACAGACAAGCGATACTCAGCAGGGTCTCAGGTGAAGATGTTAAATCCTCCGCTCCAAGCCCAACTTGACACAACCTAAGGATAATCTCCTTAACTGGACTGCAATTTTGTATCTTGAGTGCCACTGCAGAGACTAATTACTGGAGTGGTCCATATGGCTGGTGGATGGGTTCATCCAGGCTAAGGTACTTTATCACTGTAATGCCTAATTACCTTCATGACTTCATGACTTGAAGAATCCACCAGCCCTGCTTTCAAAGTCCATACCATGAGTAAAAGTACTGATGGTGTACCCCCAAACAGAGAGAACAAATCCTGCCTTCTCTTAAGGGGTTGCATTCAGTCATGTAGTTTCCTGTGGAAATCTGCTCTACAAATTCATGACGGAACAGTAAATAGCACAGAATACAATGCCATATAAAAAAAAAGAGTGGCAAGTGGTCACTGTAGCTGAGATTGAGGTTCAATTTATTTCTAAAGCTTCTCTGTCAACAAGCTATTTCAGGCTTGCCTCTATATTTTTATCCTTCCTGCTGGTTTGAGTTTCTGGATCATTACTGCAAATTAATGATAAAGATATTAGTAAGATAGACTTCCTTCCAGTGGTTGGAAACATATATTTTAGAAACATGTTCCTCTACCAGTTTATTGCAGCCAGAAATTAAGGGTTTCCAAGAATCAAATCAGGCTATTTATATATTACATGAGAAACATAAAGGATAGATTTTACTTTTAAAATTTCAGCAACAACAAGAGTAACTTATAACTGTGCCATTAAGATGTACTCTAGAGATAAATGTGTAGATGTAAGCACATTTATAAGTACCCATCGGTTTAGCTTGGTTATGAGTGAGAATGCAGATTTTGTATGTTATGTATAAAAAAAGAAGATGATGAAAATAATCTCAACAGCAGCTTAATTCTGCAGTCTTTGTGGTATGCTTGAATCTGCAAGATGCACAATCTCCACTTAGGTTCACAGGGTAGTATAAGGATTGGCAGTTGGTATGTTCTCTCAAGAAGTAAAACTTGTGCTTTAGAGAGCTCCTTAAGAGAATGGTCTCCTAAAGTAATAGTCATATGGGGCAACCACAGAAAACAGTATTTTTAAATTCCTGTACTATAAGTAGCTTTTACCTAATAATGTGAATCTCACACTGATTCAAATGGGATCCTTCATTAAAGCAACCACTTCACAATGTAAGAGTTATGTTGGTTAAACTCATGTGACTGCAGCTTCCTGGAAAGAAAATTTAGAATAGTGAAGCCACGGAAAACTGCAGAGAAAACTCCAAACACATTACAGTACACCCAGCTTATAACAATATCCACTGAAAGACACGCAGAGAGAAAGCAAGCAGGGGACCAAAGGATAACATGAATTCGTACCAAAATCACACAGATACATTAAGATTGCCAAAGATTGGGAAAATTTAGTTATTTCTGTTATTTGTACTTTGTGAAAATTAGGCTCTAAAGCCTCTAAGGAGTTTTTGCAGCACAACTACATTTTAAGTCTTAGTCTTGATGTTTGTTTTCACTCCAGTATTGTCTGCCATGGTTGGACTAGCCCTATACACCAAGACAGTGACTAAAAAGTGTGTGTAACAAGACAGCTAAAGAAGCTCTTTAGCCATCTTTCCTTTAAGTGATTCAGCAAGATGGAGAATGTCATAGATCAGTTTAGGTTTTAAAATGGAATGGCATCTCACTTTTGCCTTCCTTACCAATACTTTTGGAGGTACCGTAGGCAAGTGGGGCAAAATTCCCTGGTGTCGATCAACTTGTGCTTTTAAGATAGAGAAGAGGGGGAGAGGGAAGCAGAGGGGCGGGAGAAGAGAGAGAGAGAAAGGGAAGAAGGGAGGGAAGAAGAGAGGGTGGGGAGAGAGAGGAAGAAAGGGCACACTGGTTAATGTTTTTCTTTTGGCTTGTTTTTATGAGTCACTCCACTAAGTATTTGCATTAGCAGGTCTCCTGCTGCTGCTAGATCATTCAACTGTTTGTTTAGTTGCTGTGCCTCTTAAAAAGTCCAACAACACTGAACTTTTATACATCTTCCTTGTATTTTACTAACTAATTAAATCTTAAAGAACTAAATAACTTCCCATCACTGTGGTCCCTATAGCAGTAGCAGTCCCCCCAAACCCAGTGCTATTACTCACGTGAGTAAAGGTTACAGAACCAGACTGATATTTATTGTTGTTGCTTCATATGTCGTCTCCTGACCAAGTTGTATCACAAAAAGTGAAAATAACAACATAACTGGAATGTCACAATAATCAAGTTTAAAGTTCAAAGCTTTTTATTCCCACTCATGAATAAAAAAGTTGCTTAATCTTGAAGGACATTTGCAAACACAAACACTGAGTATAACTTTGATCAAATCACTTTAAAATAGTTATACTTCTCTCTTCAGGTGTGAGACTGAAGAGAGAAATGCTCAAAATGGTATGCTCAAAAACATACTAAATCAGATGCTACATATGCACTAAGACTGGCATTACCTTATTCCTGCAGAATAGGGTCTTAAAAAATATCTTGCTACTGAGTTAAGCAAGAATAGAGCTGTAAACAAAACTCTATCACAGCCAGGATGAAAAGAAGCTGCTAAGTCTAAGGAAAGCAAAGGAGGAAAGAACAGTAGACAGCTTTTTCTGTCTTTATGAGGATAACCAGCAATTTTCTGTTTGATATCCTTTATCTCTTGTTTATTTTTCAACACTCTGAATTTCTTTAACAGTTTGCTTTCAACAAACCTTTCCTTTTCCCTTTTCAAGAGTGCCAGAATACTATGTGTTAATTAAATACAAGCTAGAAACCCACACATAGAGTTAAAAAGCAATAAAAACATCAGAACTTACCTGTTCACAGAGAAGGATGGTTCAGGCGAGATATCCACTCTGTGTGAAAGACTGGGTCCCAAGAGGATCATTTGTAAAGGAAGCTCTTCAAAATAGCTCTATATCTTCTGCATAAGATGTTTGGTTTGTTTTTCCTTCTCTTCAATCAAAACAATGACTGATAGGAGAAAAGTGGGTGTTTGAAGGATGTGAAAGCCTTGCCTTGGCTCTAAAAGAATCAGCACATTAGAAGCAACTTTTCTTGATTGCAGGCTTATGATGTACGCAACTTTCTCTTAAGCACAGTTCAACCCCAAATAGCGACTGCTTATAAATGGTATCTTCTTACTTATCACATCTGTTCCCTGTGTGAATTCGGAGATGCATGTGCTGACTTCAGTAACAAAAATACTTTTTTTTAAGTTACTTGTTATTCTTGCTACACCAAAATAACTGAAGGAGTATGAGCTAGAGCTCTTGTCTATCATCAACAGAACTATGGGATAATTAAAGGACTAGTCAGTTATTTGTATGCAAATTAACTGCCTAGGTGAAATTCAAAGTGTAGCCTGCCCTTCAGAATATTTGTCACCTGTAGTGATCTGCTAGAAGACATGAACCTAGAAGATTAAAACATTTAGTTGCTTGATTTAATCTGAAGACTTTCAGGGAAAGAAAGCCTGTCTTCCACTTGCCTCCTGGGCATATATTATTTTGAAGGGTCTGGAAACATTAAACACAATTTTCTAAAGCTGGAAGTTTAATCTCCCTCCTGTATAACTGTTGCTTTAGTCTAGATACATTCTTGCCCTGTGTGCCACTTGGACTCATGACCGACATTAGAGAAGGGATGTCACTAGAGTGACTCTGGAACAGCAGTGTCACTCTCTTCTTAAAACTTAGAGCAAGACATGGCTACAATCTGTGTTCTGCAACTTACACTGTTTTCCAGAGCATGGTATTGATGTTTAAATCTCTTTAACTACACACAAGGAGCACCAACGATCAGTATGTTCTACGCAGAGTGCCGTTCCTCATCGCTTCCTCTACAGCAGGTGGAACTCACCAGCTAAAACAAAAATGTTCCTCTGCAGTGGCTAGGGCACAAAGAGTAACAATATACAGTAACTAGCAGTTAATTAAAATATTCCTTCAGGTGAAGCGCTGAAACACTGAGCTCTGAAAAGGCTGGATCTAATCCCTGCTAGTAATCCCATGAAGGATTTGTTTAAAAATTACATGAGCGTATGCAGTTGCTTTGCTTATGGTATAACCTTTTTGCCTGATACTGCAGCCTGTAATTCTTCCGCTGCAGGTTTTTCAGTTCCAGCTTTGCTCCGTGACACAGCTTCTTAGCAGCTTCTTTTGGAGTTGCATGATCTGAAAGGCAGGAGACACAGAGGTCTGGATAAACACATTTTTAAAGAACTGCAGAAAGTATCAGGGTAGTTTTCAGATGAAATCTAATTTATCCTCTGGTCACTTAATGCGGATAATGGACGCCAGTGACGGAATGTGCGTGCCCTGGGCTATACGCTGGTTCATTACTCACATGCGGCTCCCTTTAAGTTTAATGTGAATTTAACATACCAAGTAAAGGGAGGACATACCCTTCAGGGTGAATGCATGTTCTCAAAAAAGCTCATGAACTCCTACAATAATGCCTGTTTCTAAGATAATGCTAAAGATTGGATATTGATAACCAAGCGCTTTTATGACGGCCACATACTCTTCAGTCGTTCATACCCCAGTCAACAGCACGTTATGGATGGCACAGAAACGTGTTTTCTGCCAGCTCCTTACCCATCCAGTCTCACCCTTAGCATTCAACATGTAGGGTGCACAGTCTTACTTATGGTAACACCTTCCAAGGGACACACAGTTAGGAAGCGCCCAAAGGCGCACCCCGCGTAGGCCGCGCCAACAGCCCCTGTTGCCCTCCGGTTGCTTCAGCCTCTCTCCCACCTCAGGCCGGTGGCAGAGGTGCCGTCTGCGGCCCACCCCGGGCGGCGGCAGGCACACGGCCGCTGTTAGCAGCTCCCCAGCCCCACGCCGAACCTCTAAATATCTAATCTGATTGAGCCGACACGTTTTATGGCTCACCCTTTGCTACCCGTGTTTCGGAAAGCCCTCGGGGCGATGCGCTGGCTCCCCGGCCGCACCCCGCACACGCCTCGACAGCCTTTGCTGCCCAGACCCAGGCTCGGCTCTAAAAATAAGACGGGAGAGCTATAAATAGTTGCTGCTTGAAGCGCTTTCAAAATGCCCCCGTCAAGGCCGCTGCTTCGGAGGGGAGACCTCCTTCTCGGGGAGGCGCCCCGAGGGGAAGGGTGAATGGGCA
>NW_010526689.1:0-10904 GCF_000687285.1 Phaethon lepturus
TGGCACCGTCCAGCGGCAGCTTGTGAAAAACAACAAAAGATACTTTGGTTTCAAGCTTTGTTATTTTGCCGTTTCTTTGAAGATTTAAACTCCGCTTTCCTAAACACTCAATTTCCACCCCCCTTGTTAGTGCTGTTATTGTTTTGGTGTGAGCAGACTAGCCACCCAGTGGGAAAAGGTTGTTTGTTTTGTATAGCTGTGTTGTTTTTTGCTTTGGTGTTTTTGGTTGTTGTTTGTTTGTGGGGTTTTTTTAGCACTACAAAATTGATTTCTGCCCAGAATTCAGAAGTGCAGTAGCGAGGATGCTGTGCCACTGCGGTGGGGCTGCGTTCCATCCAGAGCTGATGATGCTCTAGAGCTGCTAGACTTTGTTTTGGGGATAGTTGCAAAAAAGTGACTTAACAGCCCTGTGGATGCTCACTGCAGCATCTGCATTTTTCAAAAGAGCAAATGCAGTTTATGGCACATCCTTGATATTCCCTCTTATAAGTTTATCACCTTTGTCCCCTTGGAATTTATACTCAATATATGACCAGAGCAGAACCAAGGCTGTTAAAAATTACTCTCTCCATTTTCCTGTAAAAGCATTTTATTTTCCAGTCTGTTGAGCCTTATTTCCCATAGCAGCCTGTTGCGGGTCATCTATTTTCAGACCATGCAAACTACAGATGTTACTCCATGCAGAGTGCCCTTTATCCACTCATCATACTCCTCCTGCCTTGGCTGGCCTTGGCCTCTGGATTTGAGGACCATGCTGTCCATGTAGTCACCTTTGCTGATGCTCCTCCACATTACTAGAGGAACGGCAGATTTTGAGACAGGGATGTATTACACAGAGCAAGGATTAAGCCAAATGTATCATTTGTCCTTGCCAAGCCTGCAGAAGGCTTCCGGAGCCACTGCAGATGCCAGCAGGGAGACCTGCAAACTCACAAGGTTTCTGTCTCACTCTGTGGTGGATCTGGTTACTGTAATTGTTGAGGGTGCTGTGAAATGCTCGAAGGGGGAAGGTGGGGAGGGAGGGAGCATTCAGAGGCGAGGAGCAGGAGCATATTACCTTGTGGAACAAAGAAAAAGCAGAGGACACTTTTCAGCAGTCATCTATCTACAAGGACCAAGAAAAACAAGCCAGGTACATCCCCTCCCAAGCTCATTTCCATCACCTCCAGGTGAGAGCTGAAGAGCAGCAGAAGAAAGAAGACGACAGTCATTTCCAGATGAAGTTTGAGGTAAGGCAGGGTTGCAACCAGGGCATGGCATCATGGCCATGAGTTGCAGTGAGTTCCATGTTGCTATAAGTTCCCCAGCAACACGGAGTAGAGGCTAAAGAAGGAGAGGATGGCACGTCAGGCAACGTTCATAGTGAAGACCATCTGTTGCCTGATGTGCCACTGTGGGAGGTAAGGGTCTCTTGTTCACAGAGGTCCCGTCAGAAACTACATTGTCCTCAGAAAGCTGCCTGTTCTGTAGAATCAACTCATGGTCAGGCCTGGGGAGCCCAGGTCGACCGGGGAAGTGCTCAACGTGTATTCACAGCCCTGACGTGAATTTCCCCAGGATCCCGAAGGCATCAGACCAGCTGATTTCTAGGGACAAATGAGCCATCTACAGTTTGGGACAGGAGCGCAGTAGTAACGTTCACCCAGAGCCCACGGGACGTGGTCCTTTCATGCCGTGTCCACCCACCTCCCCTCCCCGGCACTGCGCAACACCTGACACAAACCTTTCCCCTGAGCCTGGGGGATGCCGCGGTGCAGAAAGTCTCATCCCTGAGTGCCCTCTAATGTCCCCACTGACCCCTATCACTATCTCTGAGCCCATCCCCCGCTAATCTCTCCTAACACCTTTTCTAATCTAATCTATATAACTGCCAGCAAACCCACTAATTCTGCTGCTTAATTCTCCAGCCGCTCTGCTCGCACGGGCTGCTAACACAAAGCTGTCCCTTTTCTACTGCTGAAAGAGCCTTATGGCCAGGGCAGAAGTCACACGTCCCTGGGCACAGAGAATTAGGGGCCTTCCAGGTAACGGAGGTGGGATTGAGGCATGGCATGGAAGAAGTCCATCAGCATGGTGCTTGGACAAAAGATACATGTTCTGCTGTTGAGATAAATCCTACACACATGTTGAAGAAGACCACATGCATCCAAGTCCAGATTTCTAGCATGTTTAAACATTCTGTCCCCCCGCAAACCTTGAGGGATTGGTTAGGGAATAAGAGTCAGCCATCAAAGTTTCACCTAGGAGACTAAATTAGAGAAATGAAGCACAACACAAATGCCATCTTTTTCTTTTTTTCCTCCCTCGCTATTTAGACATATTTCAGTATTTCTTCTGTGATTGTTTCATATGCCATCAATATTCCTGAGTTCACCCAGAGAGTAGAGCAGGAGCTCTCTCCGAAGCAGAGGGCCCACCAGAGTGAGCACGGCAGCTCACACGATATGTAGAAGTGATGAAATACAGTTTTCTACACTTCCTTTCCTATACGGTTTCTTTGATAGACTCTTTCAGTGAGTGCATCAACAAGATTTCTTCCGTCAGGCGTCTTGCTCTATGTTTCAGCACATCGGCCATGCACCTCTGCTAGCTGCCTCCTTGAAGCTGTCCAGCAGCGTTCAAAGGCCGTGGGAGAAGGAGAAGAAGGGGCGTGCAGCAGATACACACATGATTTGATAGTGCAAACCTAGTTTCATTTAAGAAAGAAGCTATTCTTTTTATTGTTATTCTTCATGAAATTTATAAAAAGATGTAAGGGCAATGATTCACATTCTAACTGTGAGAATTTTTCTGTTCACATTCTTTTTAAAAAAATTTTGTTTTACCAATGGTTTATTGGGGTAAAAATACCAGAATGTCAAATGTGTTTGATTCATTGCGAAAACAGCTTTTATTTATATTATACATACGTTCATATTCCGCATTCTAGAAAAAAATGTTAGCAGTATTTTGGTGCAGAATTTTTTAGACATTTTAGGTACGGTTGAGAAACAGGTCCTTTTTTCCACCCCAGAACCTCCAACAAAACCTTTCCTTGTTGAAACTCTGCATGTCTGTTATAGGCTTTAGGTTAATTCAACGTAATACTATTTCAGATCCATGAGTGGTGAAAATAACAACAGCAACAACAAATCTCAGCTATTTCCTTTGCATGACTGGGTCAATTAACTTGCAAAAAATCTAATTAACACACAGTGTCTTCCCTCTCACTCCTGCTCCAGTCTTAGGTCCTTTAATTGCCTGTGAAAAAGTATCTATGCTGAGCAGCTGCGACGTGGAAGGGAGAAATCAGAAATGACACAAATTCAGTACTCCATGGCTACCGAGGTAAACAGGAGGCCAAGTCACCATGACGTTAATGAGTTCAATTATCAACAGAAACACAGACGGCTTACAGTGTTCCTTTTTGCAGTTTGCAGGGCGGTGGGATGCAATACCCAGCTCAGTCGTGGAGGGAAAAACCTTCCCCTGCTCCCAGCCTGATGTGTCTAACGCTCCCTGCGTGGCTGCATTCGTCGCCAATCAGGATGACACTTGACAAACCAAACCCTTCCCGCAATGATCAGTTTTCCATTTACCAATATCCAATAGTTCTTAACAAAAGTTACCCAAGTAAATTAATTTTAGACTGTTGTGGAAAACTTGTTGAATCATAATTAGCATGTTAATATAGATTGAGTGATTTCATAGAACACATAATTCCATCCTTTGAAATATATGGGTGGGGTCTTTCCCAGTGGTGAAAAACTATACTTCTTTCTCCACCCCAAGATAAAAATGTATCTTAAAGGGGAAAAAAAACACTGGTTAGAAGCTTTCATCTTGAATAGAGCTATTAAAAATATGCTACAGAGAATTTCAGAGGAGAATGGGGAGCGTGTGTAAAGGGAGGCAGCAAGGCTCCCCTTGGCACTGAGTCACACGGAGCTTTCGGCTGTTTGCAGCTTCCCGAGATCCGTGGGAGCAATGAGCAACCTCAGCACCACTGAGAGCGAGATTTTGCTCCGCAGCTACGGGACAGGAACGTGGGTGCAGAGAGGTCAGTAGATCGGAGCAGGACCCTGGGAGCCAGCCTGTGGCACGAGGCGCGCAGCCCTGACGCTGACTGTGCGCCCACATGTGCTTAGCCCCTGAGAAGGGCAACTGCATTTTGGTCACAAAACGAGTGTGTGTGAAATGCTGAAAAGGGTAGCAGGACCATCTGAAAGCTACACGTGTTGTTTATAGAATCATAGAATCTTTGGGTTGGAAGGGACCTTGAAAGGCCCTCTAGTCCAACCCCCCTGCAGTGAGCAGGGACATCTTCAACTACAGCAGGTTGCTCAGAGCCCCATCCAACCTGACCTTGAATGTTTCCAGGGATGGGGCATCTACCAACTCTCTGGGCAACCTGTGCCAGGGTTTCACCACCCTCGTTGTGAAAAATTTCTTACTTCTATCTAGTCTAAATCTACTGTCTTTTAGTTTAAAACCATTACCCCTTGTCCTATCACAACAGGCCCTCCTAAAAATTCTGTCCCCATCTTTCTTATAAGCCCCCTTTAAGTGCTGGAAGGCTGCAATAAGGTCTACCCGGAGCCTTCTCCTGACCTTCTGTAGATTGATGCAGTTCTGCAGTAAACCAGATTTTAATGAAGCTCTTTATTCTCACCAAAATTGGGTTCAATTCCCTTCCCAAGAACATGTTTTCCTTTGCAGTCACACGCTGTCTCAGAAGCACTATAACCCCAGTCCCACAGGCAACCTGGTTTGCAGACAGTTTCAGGGATCAGACTGGTTTGGTGGAAGTTCACAGAAACATTTGAACTTTCCAGTTCTCATTTTGACTGTCAACTGAAACCTGTGTGGGTCCATCCAACCACTAGAATTAACTTTGTAAATTCAAAGAGCTAATCTTCCATGAGGGTAAATGTCTGTTGCAAAATCTGTCACTGAGGAGAAAATAGATGCTACAGATATTTGGTAGAGGATGTGTAAGGACATTTACTTAGACTTCTGCATGCACTACCAGTTAGTTTCAGTGGAACCCTGAACATTTGGGGACTGGATTAGCCCTCTGGCAGAGCTCTTCATGAGAGCTGTTCCTCAGGAATCCTTTCCAGACTCAGTTTTCTGGATCAGAAAATGCATGGCAATGAACAAATATGTAGCTACCATGATACATGCAGCCCAGCGTAAATCATTTTTCATGGCAAGGAAGCACTAAGGTTTGAGAAGATACGGATGACTGGAAAAGGGCATTTCTATAAATAATCAGATTAGAACTAACAAATGTGAAATTTGTATTGAAAAATGTGGCTGTTTATGAGATGTGAGCTGTGGTTGCTGCTAAAAGAAATGTTTCAGAGACATATTTCAAAAGCAAGGTGCGTGTTTCAACCACAGGCATGGCCAAGCGGGCTCCAGGCTCGAAACATTAGGACCGCACAAAGGGCTGAATTGCCCATCCACGCTAACAGACCATGCCCATAAATCCAGCAAGCAGATGGTGCCTCTTTGGTCAGTATTTGGGCGATGTTCAGGCACAGCCACTTAGCTGGTTTAAATCAGCGCAACTGCTCAGGTGTTTGTGGAGTCACGCAGATTTACAGTGGCTGAAGATACAGCCCATTATCAGCAAGTAACCGCATTCTGAGGTTGTAATTTCACCTGGGGGAAAGCCCAAGTGGTTTATGTGACGATTAGAGTTTCCTTAGGAGAGTGATGGTCACACGAAGCCTGGTTTTCCTCTCACGTAATGCATATCACATTGCAGCTGCCTCCCAGACCTGCAGCCCTGCCCGAGCTGTCACTGCTGCCACCTTGTGCACTTTTTCCTCCCAGCTCTGACTCTGATTTTTTCCTCTCGTGCTTCTACTATTGCTTTTTCCAGTTGTGGCCGCAGTGCTGCGCAGTCCTGCCCGACCCGCTTTCCGTCACAGACTCTCCCCACCGTTTTGGGAGAGACCATCTGACCAAAGGCAGCATGCAGAGGTGTCCGTCAGGGAACGTCGCTCTAGGTGCCAGCTAAAGTCACAGGTGCAGGCACACCACGCAAAGTGTGGGCCCCGGGTACTGGGGCAACCTGAAGACCTCATGCTATTTTTCAGCTGGTGGTACCCGAGCTGAGAGATTTTAGCTCTACCAGACCTGTAAGCTAGACAGCTAGGCAAGCTGCAGCCACAGCTTCGTTACGCAACCTCTTTTTTATTAGAGCAGCAAATCTTGCCAAATTGCTTTCTGCTTCGAGCTGGAAAGTGAGACAATCACACTTCAGAGCTCAGGGCTCACATTTTTTTTTCCCCACAGTGTTTTCAACATTGCAATCTAGCTATTACTGCATTTGCCATCTATCCATCTCTTGACGCGCGCACGCGCCTACTCTCGTTCCCCGCTTTTGCACCATCCAGCAACCCCCGGTACGCTCACACGCTCCACCAGCTTATCAACCAGGAAAGAAAAGAAGAAAAAGATAAGGAGCATCGCAAGGATGTTCTACGTGTTCATACTAATTAAGCGTAGCTTAATCGCTTGACTCCATTGTTGCAACATTTGTATCAGAAGTCTATACCGAGTCGTTCAGGGTATTTTCCTGACTAAGGATGACGAGCCCTATACCCACCTGTGAAGGATGGGCAGGCAGGTGTGCAGACCTACTTCATGTACCCTTGGTGAGGCAATGAGCTCCAGCTGGGACCACTGGTCTCCCTACTACCCCCAGCTACAAGGGAGTAGGATGTGCTCCTGCTGAGGAGTTTGGCAGTCATTTTTTTCTTTCAGCTATGTTGGATTTTAAAATTTGGGGGAAATCCAGGGAGAAGTTACACCCTGGAGATCGGGAAGCAGAGACTGTTAGGAAAAGGTACTGTTGTTGCTGATAGTGGCCTCAGAGCATCTGTGGTTGTGGGGGTTGTTCTGCCCTGTGGGGTTGGGTTGCTTTTTGAAAGGCACTTCTCCCTTCCTGTGACCTGGGCTGACTCCCCTCTTCTCCTTGTTACTCCCCTTACTTTCCTGACCTTCATTAGGCTTTCCCCCTTCTTTAGATGCTGCTTTTCTAAGTAAGCCCTGGAAAAGTTTAAAAAAAAAAAAAAAAATCTGATACTTGAGTGTTATAACTCTGCTTGTTTTGCTTCTGGCCTGGTTTTTTTACTCTTCCTCTGCTGGTCTCACACATGCAGAGCCTTACAGCTCCTCAAGGGTAAGGGCTGAGTTGTGTGTGTGTTGCCAGAACAGTGGCTTCCTATTAGATGCTTGTCCTCAGGCCCTGTTCTGACATGTACAAATGAAGATGATGTTATTTTATGTACTTTGTAACTTATTGCTGTTGTCCCTTCCGCAACTAATAACTGCTTGACCTGTGGTTAATTGATTAACATACAAAGTTGTTTCCTCTTGTTGTGTTTGTAAAACATTAGAAATATGGAATCATCTGAATTACTCCAAACCCTAGACTGCAGAAATAGGGCTCACATCAAGCTTAAGCAAGGGGGAAATCCTCAGATTGACTTACTTTGAATTAATCAAATAAGGAAAAATTATGGAAGGAAATTGTCATCTAAATGGTTGCTACTTGTTCTGGGAATGCATAATTAGAGTCTAGAGTTAAGTGACTTATTGTGTCCTGTACCATAAGGTTTCAAAAGCACAGTGGAAATCCTTGCAGGAAACAATAATGCATAATAGGGAGGAGAATTTTTTATTTTAGTGTTTCTGTGTTCCTGGTGACTATAGAGACAAACACTAAAATTCCAAAGAGCACAGTGTTTTTAAGGGAAAACATCCATTTGTGATGTCACTGGTCTTGTATTCAAATGAAAGATTAGAAAGAACCAGAAGGGTTGTGTTGTGAGTTTGGCTTGCTTATTTTAATTCTGAAAAGAACTCAGGTACCATCAAAACTGAGAACTGATGCTTTCTCTGAATTTTTCCTCTTTGCACCTTAGAAATTCTGAATACTTGCTCTTTAGAAAGTAAGAATGGAAAGCGGCAGCTGTGGAGGGTTTGGTTTTTAGGGAGATACAGTGCTTTGTCACCTGTTTGTTTCTTAAGGTGTCTGTAATACTGGTGGCCTGGTGGTAGACCAGACAGGACCTAGAGGAGCAACTTCAGCTCCCTCATTTCAGAGGTGAATGAGGAGAAATGACAGACCTGAGTGATGGGTGGGAAAGTAAGAGTGCAACCTTCTGCTGCTGCAGCAGGTAAAAGATGATGGTGTCTTGCAAAACCTGTTGGCTCTGTATTTAGGATGAGAGCTCTTCATACTGCAAACGGTAACGGTCTGTGCATCCTTTTCATAGAGCACCTATTGCCTTTGGACCTGTTACCAAACGTCTTGATATACTTTAGTGCAAACCTTCCCCTTTGTCTTCTGACTGCTATCATTGCCAAGGCTTGATTACAGTAATATCTCTGCTCCTGAACAAATAACGTCGTATATTCTTGCTGCCTGTTTCTTGAGGTTCTAATTCACTTTAATCATAACAATCTTTGCACCAGAAATAAGAGTCGCTGACATTAAACAGAAGCAGAGTGTTATGGCCTAGAAGTGAAACATGTGCTCCCCTGTGTAATGAAAGGTTATAACAGGCTGGGAGAGGGAAAACTTGCGGTGGCAAAGAAAAAGAATGGCTCCAACCAAAAGAGCATTTGCTCTTTATTGTTTTTCAGTGTCTTCTCCCTTGAAGGCAGGAGAAAGGCCCATTTAAAAAAAAAAAAAAAACAAAACCAGCACAATATGGCTTTTGAAGCTCTTGGTGGCAGTGAAGTGTCACAAATATTTTAGTGCAGGCATCGTGACTGGATTCTGCACACCAAGTTGGGAGTGGAGTCTGAGGACGTGTAACTTGAATCACCCTGTGCCGGCCAGAGGCTCCATCTGTTATTCTTATGCATTATTTACACCGACTGCCTTTAAATATCACACTGGGGATTTGTCTGTTGAGTTTATGTTCAGATGAAGGGTTCAATAACTAAGGTAACCAAAAGCAAAGTATACGTTATGCTGAAATCCCTTCAACTTCTCTGCAGCAACTCTCCTTCCTGTAAACCTGTCTGGATTAGTGTTCAAGCTATTGAAACGTACCTGGTAATTCACAGCCTGACCCTTTGAGAGGAAGAACGCTACCTTTCCCCACACCCCCTTCTCACCAGAGATGCAAGTGACTGAAAAACCTCTGTTTTGTAAAGAAAAGTTAATGCCATATAATGACATGACCAGCTTTGTGCCGCTTCAGCAAACGCCAAGGCGCTCGTCGAAGCGGGTCTCCAACAGCCCGGGGAGGGGAGGTGTGGGGACCCTCCCGCACGCTGGCCGCCGGGCGCTTACCCGCCCCGCGCTGCTGGCTGCAACTCAGTGTCATCCTCGGCCTGGCAGTGATCAAAGGTCGGGACCCGATTCCAGTCCAGCATGACGCCGGCTTGCAAGTGTTTGCAGAGTCCAGAGTGGGAGGCAGAGGAGGTTTCGCCTGGGGGGAACGGACGGGAAGAGAGCTTTTATGAAGATAGATGAATTCAAAAGAAAACATGTTTATAGAAAGCTTGTAAAATGCTGTTTTCGAGGATCGCATTTTGACCTGTCTGCAATAAAGGTTCCCAATTTGTCTTTATTAGGGGAGGCTTCCTCCTCTCTTCCGTCTCCAAGAGTAAAGTTTCCTACTGCTGCTGAGCAAGTTCAGTCGGTTGTGATTTATGCTTTGCATTTATCACTTGGCAGACCTTGCTCAAAATGTAATTATTACTTAAATTATCCTGACCCAAAACAGAAAATCCATTGGGTAGAGTTGTGGGACTTTTTTATTTTTAATGGGTTTCTGAGTCGGTTTAGATGCTTCTACACTTGTTTTATTTGTTACCTGTAACTCAGGAGTTACAGGTGCTGTGGCCCACAGCCTATGGCAGTGCAGCTGGCTTTCCATCTGCACATGTTACCAGTACTGCTGAACACACCTGACTGACCTTTTCGGCTCTCTTGGAGGTTGACATGGGGCAATAAATAATTATGGGCTCAGTCATGACTCTTTCCTTATGTGGAAGAACAAACTGTTTTGTAGATGCTGCCACATTAGTCAATGGGACTAATGAGATCTAAATGTTGTGGTGCTGAGGGTTGTGGACCTGGATCTGAATGCCTTCGTGGGTATGCCGAAGGTGTCTGTTTAGAGATTCGCTTGGGCTTGTTCATCTGTTATCCTACCAGCAGTTCCTGCTGTTCGCTTCCAAGGGAACACAGCCTGGATCTGCAGGCTCTTCCCTGCGTTCCGGTGTGTTGCTACTTTTACTTGCATCAGATCAGGACAGCTGTAAGCCTGCAAGCTACAGGATAGGCAAGAATGATGGGACTTAAGTCCAGGTAGCTTTCCACTGGCAAGACCACAGTTAACCTTCAGGTTTCTCTTTTCCCACTTCCTTTCCCCTTGCTTTTGCCACCCCCTCTCCAGAGGGAACGTGCTTCCACGTTCAGGTGAACGCTTCCTTCACTAGATATTTCAGAGAAGCTTTAAGAGCTCCAGATTGCCAGCAGGGTTTAGTCTCTTGGGGCAGCTGAAGTGCCTGTTTCTCACACACGTCTGCTGGGCAGCGAAGCACAGCCAAATCCTGCCCAGTAACTCGGGTATCGTGGGGCAGCGCAGCAGGAACTGACACCATCCGAGAGGCTTAATCAGGCCTCCGCTAGACTGAGCGGCTCTGCTGAAACACCCTGGGCTTTCCCTGGAAAAGCCTTGCTGAATGAAAAGCTGCGTGGCAATTGAGGTCCGGTCATCTCGTACCTCTTTTATCCTCAGCAGAATACACAACTCGATCTGCCTTGGCACATACTCCTCTTGGGAAACCTGTTGCAGGAGGAAATACGGCAAGGCTGGCGTAAGCGCCGGGGTGATAAAGATGTGATAAAAAACCACCCCACCCCACCCCAGGGGCTGCAGAAA
>NW_010526690.1:0-8394 GCF_000687285.1 Phaethon lepturus
TTTCCAACCTTAATGATTCTGTGATTGTGATACCTCCTGCCCAGGTTTCAATTGAGGGGTTAGTTGGGTACCCTACCAGAGAGAGGGCAGGAGGAAACAGACAGACAGGGACAGCAAAAACTGAACCTGGCACTGTCCCAAACCAGGATGGAGACATCACACTCCCCTTAGAAATACAGATATCAATTACTTGCAGCAGCAACAGACCTACAGCCACAGTGCTTGCCTGAGGTGAAGAATATGGACTTGAAGGAGAGCAAGTGTAATGATCCACAGGCCTCCAAAACAGAAGATCAGAAACTTTCCCATCAGAAACCACATATACACAAAGCATGTGTCACAGCGGGCAAGAGCAGTGTGATCCCATACATCTGCAAATGGTATCACAAACTCTTCAGAGACTGGACTTAACTGGACTCACTTAACTCACTCTTAACTGGACTGCTAAAGCTGGGAGGTGAGTAAGCACTCTCTGAGTGCAGTAAAATAAAGAGGTCAGATGGATGGTTCTCGGAGGCATCAGCTGCAAAAGAGAAATAACTGACCTTGTACAGCAGTTCCTAAAAAGATCAGTCTTTCAGATATAAGAAGTTAAGAGGACTAATACACAGGATGTCAGGATTTAAAGTACCATGCGTATGCCTAGTGCAACCAATTTCAAAGGCATGTAATGGCATGAGAGTTTCATTATAGCCATGTAATAGTGACAGCTGGAATTAAGGTCACCTAAGTATTCCCATTCCTACTCCCTGCTTTCAATTGTCCATAATTAGCTTCCTAAAACTTTCACACTGCCATTGAAATTCTGTCCGCTTAGGAAGGAGATTTTCCAACTTTTGGAGAGAAAAGTTTGGAGAGAAAACCATCTGGGCCAATATCCAGAGAAGGGCTTTTGTGTGTTTTGGGTTTTTTCTTCCCAAAAAGTATGCTTTTCCCAGGAAAATTATTCTGTGCCCTCTGTTTTTTAAGCAATACTTAGAGGCAAGGAGCTGAAATACAGGAGCGAATAGCTCTTAGGAAAATCTAAGGAAGATCAGTAGTGATGTATTCAGGTTACAAATGCCCAAATACCATCAGTCACACAAGTTCAGTACTGAATTTGGATTCCCTCTTTTGACAACAGCATGTTCTGAACAACCACTCTCTTGATCGGCCGGATTTTGATATCAGTGACACCGGTTCACATCTTGAATCACTTCATTGATTTAATTACCTGTTAACAATGCAGTAATTCTGGATTGTGGGTCTATAATTAAGATAAGATTCTACCCTTAATCACACATATTATCAATAACTGCCCTTTATTTAATTTTTAATTCCTTTTTCCAGCTCAGGTGCACATCCATTTTCCTTGTGCACATTTTATAGCTTTTCTATACACACTGGATCTGAATTGGAGCTACTTGGGAGGGGTGTCATCTTATGATTTTTCTGACTTTCTACATGCTTATTAGACCTTCTGCCTTGATGAACCAAGAAAAAAAAATGAAAAAGAAAAATCAGGTTGTATGCCTATTACTTGAGAAAGTTACATTGTATTAATAAGTCAAAGAATCAAAGAAGTTGAAGGATTGTTGAATTTAAGTTAGAGAAAGAGATGGATATTAGGCACATTGTTGATAATTAACCATTTCATCCTGAAAATTCATGCTGTTTAGATAGAGTACACTGATGGTTTCAGATCTTTACAGGTGAGGAAAAACACTAAGCTACCGCTTCTTGCACTACACTGGATCAACTCACACTAGCATTTCAGTGTAGTTTGTATTTTCCTCAGTATTTTGAGTTCCCTGTGCTACTGTGACCTGTAGAAACAGGAAAAGCTGGAAACAAATTTAAAGCAAGAAATAATCTTAGTTTTTAAATCATTATAGTATAAGCCTATGCCAATGGTCTTTTTCTTATTTTGATTTCAATAGGAATTTCTGAAAAAAGCGTCACAAGTGAGATGCAAATGCTTTCTGGGAGTTATTTCCTCTCTCAGTGCACAGCATTTCACCTATACCTTTAAGGCCACACCTGTATCTATACATAGTTATAGTCGAGTGTGCCATCAATCTCTAATTCCAGAGCTAAATAAACAAGTAATCTTGGCCACTGTTACATTGCCGTGTTTCCCAGTTGGCTGAATTACCGTGGAAAGATGCTTTCTGCTTTGTTTCTAGTCCCAGTCACCCATAGAGGGCACCCTTATTGTACCATGCTAATCCAAGGACAATGCTTCCTATTCGCAAGGACCATTTCCTTAAAGTAAAGCTTTTAAAGCAGAAGTTGTCAAATGCACTAAATTTATTTGAGGTTTTTTTTTTCCTCAAAATGCTCCTTAACCTTAAAGATCATTTTTACATAGATAAAAGATGGCTTTTTTCCATTTTTCAACATTATTTTGCAGAACAGGAAAAAAGGGAGAGTATTATTAAAAATTCATTTAAAAGCTTAATTTTTCTGGCTTTTGTACAATAGATGCACTTCTAAATAAAGTTGCCTTCAGTGAAGAACAAGAAAAACTTTCAATAAAAGTTCCATTCTTTTCACCTCATATCAGTACTAAGCAAGTACTTGAGGGAGCACGTACAGAGCCTAGGATGCTTGGGTTTAAAGACTTAGGTTTTAAATTTTGGAATCTGTATCCAAAAACAGATGTCTGATGTTTGAAAAAATGTCTTTTCAAACTTATTACAACCAGGAACTCAGTTTCGTCTGAGTGCTGCAAGACTCTGAAAAGTCCTTGGAAAGATTTGGCTGCTGCAGCTACAATAATTTCTCTTTCTGTGCTCTGCTCAACTTGTCTTAAAATTTCTTTCGTTTCAGGGACTGAGAAGGGAAAAGAAGCATTTTATGGAGAGTGAGGAAGAACAGCACACATACAGCAAATGAAGCTACACAATACTGGTAGATACTTGTACTTTTCAACTTGCTGTAAAAAAGAGGGTCACATTAGACTCCCTTGAACTTGAGCACACTCCCTTTTCTTGGGGCACGTTCAGTTGTCACCTCTACATTAGTCCTCACAGTCTGGTCTCCCAGAGCAAATGGTCTTTAGGTGTGTTGCAAAAACCTGCTGCCTTGGTGATCTGCTCATACTGAATTAACCTCCCGACCCAAGGACCATAAGGTACTGATCGAGCAAGCCACATGCTTCTGAGCTTTACCTGAACACCCACATGGAAGGTGTAACAAACACACCTCATGTACAGTTTCAGCCAGCTTTGCAGCTAGCTCTTGGCTCTGAATTGATTTGTATTTCACCTCCCTTTTTCTCCCAAATACACACATGCACACTTCTGCTCCCCAGGAAGACTTGAGTTACGTCTGACCCTAAAAAGGCCAAGTGTCATAAAACAGTGGTCTCATCTACTCACTCGCTGCTGCCGGTCTTTTCAGCTAGGCTTCCTTTGAGTTCAACTCAGATGCAAACCTTAGCCAGTACTTCGGGCTTTGGCCCTGCAGATGTGACAGTAAGCTATTCATAACTCAAATTATACGAGGTACTTCCTGATATCGGGATGACTGCAAGTTTATCACTGGGTATAAAGCAGAGAGTCTTTCAGTTACAAGCATCCTGTTGAAGGCTAATCCATCCACCAAACAAGGTTATCAGGCGATAAAACTCTGCTTTCCATGGAAGCATAAGTATCTACATGGGAGTTAAGAGAGAACAAACACAAAGAAACTCAAGTACTGTGATGAGGGTGAATAAAACCTGAGTGTGCCAAAGGAACTAGGTGGGTCTTTTCCTGATTACCCATAGGTACTTGAAAAATTCTTTCCTGGGGATCTCTTCTCAGGTGCTGAAGTGGCTTTATGGATTTGGCCTTTCAAGTATCTCCAACTTAGTTCCCTAGTTAGATGCACACAGTCAGTCTCCAGGGGCTGGGAAACTGTGGGCGTGCTTTTGTTGTAAGTGAATTGTGCTGAAGCAGCTGAGAATCTGCACCACTGAGGATGCAGAGGACAAAGTGAGCTCCCATTACACCCACTGGTGTCCTTTGCAGTGGCGGCCCAGTGGGCAGCTAAGCAGAGGCATTGGATGCAGCTAACAAGCCCTGTTTGTGAGACACAAAGCAGCAGGGACAGTGCAGAGCTGTAGAGAACTACCGAGTACTAAATGCTGCACCTGACAGTCTGTGGCATCCTCACCCACCTTAGTAGCACAAAGAACAGGAGGAGTGTGTGTGGGGAGGGAGATGCACGGCACCTGCCTGCCCCTCTGCTTCTCCCCCCTCTCTCATAGTGAGAGAAATGCGTTAACAACCTCTAAAATCATCACCTCCCAAGAAAGAAAACTGCCTCCTTCCTTACCAGCTCTAGTACAGGGACACACCAGCGAGTCCTTAAACCAACCAAGAACAGGCATGGTCATCAGAACTATTTTGCAGCATTTTCCTGTGGTATCGCAAGTGCCTCTGCAATACCCAGTAGAGAGACTATTTCTAAATTAAAGCCACACCAATGCTATCAGACATGACAAACTTCAAGAGCTGTATTAATTAAAAACTTACCCCAACATCTGTACCTAAGGACACAGAAGATTCTCTCATCACTTGAAGTCATTGAAGCAAGATGTCTGTTTCTAAAATAAACATTCTGACACACAATACTGAGTCCTGAGGCAAGAATTACTTGATGAAATTTCATTACTTCAGTAGAAATATTGAGATAGGCAGTTGTTTCCCGGGGAAGTACCCAGGTATCTTCTTAATACAATCCCCAACCACTCTGCCTAGATACAGCCAGTTAGTTCTGTGTTGGTTTCAGATGGTGGAAGGACAGGGGAGAGCCCAGGTGCCTTGCAGAGGATGAGATGACAGGGAAAATCCATGCCAGTCATGGCTCAATGCACGGACAGAAAACAAACACCTCGCCTCTCCCCCAGCCACCCAATTAGTCAAGGAGGGAGCCACACTACACTCATACCTGAGGAGCATCCATCCACCCAAACCCCAGCCTGGCTTATCATCACATGGGAGCAGGAGAGAGTAGGGGAATAACGGACAGGGCATAGCCCCAGAAACAGGGGAGGGTACAGCGCCTAACGCAAGAATCCACAAAGACACATGGACTAGGACAGGGAGTAGCAGCCAGACAGCAGGGCTGCAAATAGCTCTGGCCAGAGAAGGAGACAAGGAGATACTAAGTGTCTGGGAAAGGAGAAGGGTGGCATAGGTTGTCCTCGAAGAGGGGAAAGCCCACAACATCTTGGAGAAAGTATCAGAAAGTTATTGTAGTGGTAAAAAGAGCAGACCATTTGCAAGTTGCTGGTGGGCAGGGTAAAGGCTGGTGTCCATTTCTACTGAGCAACCAGCCATGTACTGAAGGGGTCACATGCTGTGGCTGCTTGGTATCCACTACTCTCTCCCAGCTAGATACTTGCCAGCCTTCAGCTGAGACAAGTCTCATTAAGATGGGTTTGATCAGGTACTCATTTCAAGCTCTCCTGAATGCACACCTCCTTCCCTTGGGGTCAGAGATGACCTTCCACACTAGACACAAAGCCTCCACAAAGGTGAAGTCCCTCCACCTCCTCCCTGCACAAAGGGCAGTTAGTGCTGCTGCCTGGAGTAGGCAACTAGGATCATCCCAGTCACCCAGGTCTATCTAGAGCTGGCTGTCTCAGCTCCCTCCACACTTCAGGGTGTCAGAGGGGCTGAAGAAGCAAAGCTTAGAGCAGTGCCTTGGAAATCTCCCTCGGAACACTGTCAGTAAGAGGGTAGTTAGGGCTTCCAAGGCATTCTTGGGAAATCCAAAAGAGTTAATAGTTTTTGTGGGAGAATAAAAAAAATCCAAGTCTGCTGCAGGAGTTGGAGAAAACCAGTGGGTAAAAGTTGTGCAGATCAGCCAAGCTTCGAGTGAACCTACTATAAAATAGAGGCTCCTTGGGAAGGGACCATTAAGGCTGTGACTGTGCCCTTTTTGTCCAGTACAAGAGGGGACAGTCTGGCATAGTGCATTTTAGCTGGGCCAGGCAAGAATGACTGGTCCAGCTAGAAAAACAAGGAGGCTCTGGTGAGCTGGAACATCTTTCCATAGTGGCATTCAGTCAGGTCTGCTTTTTCAAGAGAGCACAAAGGGAACCCTCACAGCCACTTGCAGGAAGCCAGACAAGGAGCAAAGACCTTTCATCATCTGTTCCTCAGTCCCCCCAGCTCCACCCCACAAGACATTTTCCAGACTTTCCAGTCAGCCCCGAGATGTTGACTGGTGCACCAGCTTCATCAGCTCTCTGGCATGATCTCGCTGCATTCCCTCCCACCTTCAATGAGATAAGAGTCGGGAATGTCTCACACAATGGGTGTTACTACTCAACTCTGGAGACCAAAGAAAACATCAGGACATTTACTGCCAGTCCCAAGGAAGGCATGGGATGACTTCCCTATGGGAGCAAAAACATTTTTCCTGGTGAAACACCAACTCTGAAAATAGCTCCTTTCAGGGTTGATCTGGGGACAAAAGAAGGAAGCTTGATCAGGGAGGGATCAGAGAAGGGAGCACCTGGCAGAGAGTTGCATCAACTCAGGTAATTTGAATGCTTCTGATTATCAGAGATGATTCACTTCTGTTCACTTTGCACTGAGCATTATGAAAGAAATTGCATTTATCTGCATTGACTCACTGTTTCACAACATGAGGTTAAGGTATCGTTACTACTATGACAATGGGAAGCCTTGGACATCCAAAACCCTGACACCAGCCAGGGAAAGACTGCAAAGGATTTTGGTAAATCCAGACAAATCAGGAAATGTGATTAAAAAAACTCAGCTCCCTCCTCCTCTATTAAAGAGATGGTGTGAAAACCCTGAAAATAAAAATGCAGATGTTCTGAGACAGCTGTCTGTCAAAAAGTCAAGAGAATATTTCTGTTTCTGGAAAGGTTGCTTTGATTTTTATCACTGCAAGCTGAGTTTTACTTGTGGAGAATCAGACTTACAAGGAACATACTGCTATTCATTAGTGTACAGAGTCACTTTAAATAAGCTTATGGACAATTCTCAATCTCATACATCCTTGTTAGATAGGACACCTGGAGCTGAGAATACAAAAAGTCAAAGTTTATGGCAGGGATGATTTAATCAGC
The DNA here is from genome assembly GCF_000687285.1 of Phaethon lepturus. NCBI lineage: Eukaryota > Metazoa > Chordata > Aves > Phaethontiformes > Phaethontidae > Phaethon > Phaethon lepturus. Next base: position 7,076 of record NW_010526690.1, read on the forward strand.
TGACCTAAAATTACAGCAAAGAACTTGCCAAATTTGAGAGGGAGGTAGAAGTTAATGGGTGAATCAAAGATAGCTCTTAAAAGAAGTCACAGGAATGAAAGAAAGGCAACACAGTTCTCTGTATGTTTGTTATGGTGTTACTTATCAGGTACAATTCATATGCTCTGAAATAATGGTTCTCACTGCTCAACCAGCACTGGTATTTGCTCTCTCTACTGTCAGAAGTGCTCAACACCCATAGAGGAGATAGGGTTTCCAAAGCATTGGCTTCCACTGAAGCATCTACATTAATAACCATGTTCAGAGGAAATCTGACTGCAGTGGACACAGTCTGAAAGACTTCTTAGCTAAAGTAAGTTTTTGTTTGCCAAAGGAGCCACATTTTTTATAAAACAAAGAGGGAATGGAGTGGGAAAGGGACACAACTTTACTCAATGAAGCGTTATTCCTCAGACTTCTCCCCAGCCCTTGCCTTCCTTCTGCCTCAGCAATACACAATGTCTTCTTGGTCAGGGATAACATCCCCTCTCCAAGGTCCTATAGCACCAGGTTAAAAGCCTGCAATTATTAGGCAATAGTTGTAAAGTGGTAGCACCTAAGTAAATGCAGCTTATGTAAGACTCTGTACATACAGATATGCACCAGGAGCAGATCTTAGGAAATATGGTACGGTCCCCGGTGGGCAGAAAGGAAAAAAGTACAGAAAAGAGGACAACTTGACTAAGATCTCAGAGGCCCTCAGCAGTAGAGCTGGGAAGAGATGCTAGCATTGCTGAATCCCTATTTAGCACCCTACTTCTCCAGAAGAATATTCACCACAGCTCACATTTTGTTCTGGACAAGTGGCACGGCCCTAAATTAAATGACAGTGGGGTGCAAAGCATTGATTGTCCTATTAACTGAGTATCTGTGCAAGGTTGCCAAACAGGAGGTAAGAGATACACATCGGACTCTGATGAACGAAACACAAAAAGATACAAGTACAATCACATTCTTATTGCTGTAAAGAGCTGAACTCTGTAATTATCATCTGTGGGGAAGTGTCTCAAAGAGAAAACAAGAAAGGAAATTACGATGTGTCTATTTATTTCCATAGCTACTGTATGACTGAGAGACATTCAGCAGCCTCTGCTATTTGTAGGAGGGTTTCCCAACAAAACATACCAAGGGCGCAGGAAAAGGGCTTATGTATTGTTTTCTCAACACACAGCAACAGCCTGACAGGTAGAGTTCTCCACCCCATAAAGCAGAGGATGTAAAAGCATGCTTTCCTTAGAGACAGTGGGACATAAATCACAAAGCCAGGCTCAGGGCAGGGA
>NW_010526690.1:8425-61750 GCF_000687285.1 Phaethon lepturus
TGATAAGAGGAGGAAGTTGAGATTGTCAATGTCTACTTCACCACTGCAGGGACAAAGGGAGGTGACGTGCTAGAACAAGCAGACTGACAAGGGCCTGGTCTGCCAGGTATGATCATGACTTTCATGCTGTCCATTTCCCAGGTCTGCTAACCACAGGGGCTCAGACCAGACACCTGTGGTCTAAGAGCGTGCTATTCACATTAATGACTCTTGTATTGTCACACAGTCTTTAATAGCAGAAAGGTACAATGGTCCAAACTTACCAGTCTCTCAACCCTCTCACTCAGGTCTCTAAACCTTCCTGAGGACTGTCTGGATAATTCATTATTGTACCGGATGTTGGTGATTTTTATGTTGCCACTGTAATAGAACAGCTTCTGATCTGTAAGGGAAAGAAGAAGAACAGGCAATACTCAAAGCACTAAGACAAATGAACTTTAGAAAGGGGCTGACTGATATCCAGACATCTAGGGGGTGGATGAGCCTTCACCTGCATCCAACCCATTCAAATACAGCTTCCAAAAGCAAGGAGCCCAGGAGTGAGAACTCAGTTGATTTAGGTGATCTAGGCCAAGTCGTGACAAAAAGCCCGGTTCCCCCAGCAGTTTTATTTGCGGCCAACCAACAGCACTTTGGGCTCACACAGGATCACAAGCTGCATCTTGCTGCTCAGCTACCTTCCTTCCTTGGCCTGTATGCCCTCTCAATGCCAAGCCTTGTCAGATGGCTGCTGGTGATCAGGGCAAGGGAACAGAGGAACACCACAGGTAGAAGACAAGCAGAAGGCTCTGTTTGTCACTCACGTAAGGGAGACCAGAAGACTTGTGTGTTGACCTCATCACAGAAGTAGATCACGAGGAAGATGTGAAAGCAAGTGAAAGCCAACAGAAACCACAGCCCTAAACCACCTTGCACAGCAGGAAATGTTCTTAAGAGATCTACAAAGATGCTAAACGAGGAAGGAAAGAGAGTTCTAGAGAAGCTGGTGGTTTTTCCCCAAATGAGCTTTAGGCAGACTGATGAAAAGCAAACTCCCAGCATTGTGTGGCACAAGCACAAAGAAAATGCATTAAACACAGGAACAGTGATATGTTATGTAAAACTTACCATATGCCAGAAAATAAACTAGGAGACCAATGGTGATAGCTGCTGCCACTGCTGTTCCAATAACAATTAGAGCAATTTTCCAGGGCTCAAGATGTCTTATTTTGATGGCTGGCTGATGAATTCTGGGGAAAATAAGAAGAACAAAGGAAGAAGATTAATAAGAGATCCTTTTCTATTTAGAAGTCCCCCAAAACGAAGCTAAAGTTTTCTCCCTTAACATCATCTGATTCTTTCCAGCGGTATTAATTGAATTCTCACCCAACACCCTTGAAAATGAAACCATGACTCAAGATTATTTTGAAATAGATGTTGGGATATGCAAAAAAAAAAAAATCACTGAACAGACAGGGTTTGATTTGCCCCTTTTTTTTTTTTTATTAGGGCCAAATAAAATAGGAGTCCCACTAAGCACTTTCTTATGTGACCCCCAGCTGGAAATTTGCAAGAATAAAACTTATTTCTCAACTAGGTGAACTTTTATACAGCAACATAGGCAGTTTCTAATCGGTTAAATAAATCAGTTATCACGGTCACACTGGCACCTTTGCTCCTAAAACTGCTTTGTGCAATACAATTGGTAAAAAGCATCCCATGCTTTGTGTAGTATATCTCTATGCATTATCCAAGCTGCTCAGTCCATTTCAGCCTCCAAAGCAGGGCTAGACAAAAAAAAAAAGAAAAATATTTCAGAGGGCTAGCCTGTGCTTCCTGTTTTACTCAGACTAAATCTAAAAGCAAAAAGGCAAACACTGCTTTTAGCAGCATTTGCTGAAGTGATGGAATGAGAGGGAAGGGCAAAAGCCTGTGAGCAGACCAGGGAACATAGGTAGGAAGCCTCACCAGATACTTCCTCTGCCATGCTCTTAGTTACACAGGTGCTAATCCAAATTAAGTCCAGGAATGTCAACAGTCAGCTGGTCAGTATTATAGTTAGACAAAAAAAAAGCCTGACAAAGGTTACTCTCAGCAATTCTGCCTTTGGCTATAAACTCAAAGACATCTGAAGATCCTTAAAGCCATTTTTCTATCATGTTACCAGCCATTACAAAATACAGAAGATGAAGCCACAATTTTTGGCAAAGAGTCCTTCATTCTAGAGCCAGCTACCTCACTCATGCAAACACACACCCCGTCAAGTTAAGGTACAACTTCCCCAAGGAAAGCAGGCTGCAGGGATCCCTCCTGAGGGTATAAGGCATCTCAGTGAGTTTCCACATTCATAACACAGTACATATAGCTCACATCCAGAACACATACGTCATGAGCCAAAAGCTGAAATACATTAAAATAAGTTGAAACTAATTGCAGGAGACCACTACAGCTGCGTGCAGGAATGAGACAGCAAGCGCGCTGTGCACTGTACATAAATATCGAAGCAGGTTCTGATAGTTCATTCTAATCTCATTGTAAAGCCTTACAATTACAGCGTTGTTGCTTCGGCTTGGAAAACAACTGACTTAGGCTAAATATCATGACATTTGATTGAGTGAAAATGGGAATACTCATTTGTCACTCATATCTGTTCTGACTTGTCCTGGATCTCCCAGCTAGTGTTTTCTTCACTCCTGCTATCCTCTAAAACAGCTATTAATTAACCTCTCATCTCATCTGGTTTGCTTCAAAATGCATCTGTGAGTCTGTAACAAAACAAACAAACGAAAAAAAACCAAGACAGAAGTTAAACAGTTCTGTTAAGAGTTTGGAGGTGAACAGCCTGAAAGTTATTTCTGAGACTACTGTATGGAAGTTGCCTTAAAATTTTAACTGGAGAAATGAAAAATATGCAGGTATAAATAGTCAGGACTCTACCTCATTAAGAAGAATATTTCTAAATAGTAGCTCTCAGGTGAAACCATAAAGTCAGTGGCAAGTTCAGCTTTAATTTGTGATGTGGATTTATTGGGGGGTTTTTCTGCCACTCCAGCTAGTAGTCCATTGCATGGCTTATATACTTTGCAAATGTTTGAAGCAAGACTAAGTTACAAGAAAAGTCAACAAAAAAAAAAAACCAAGCACATTTAACTTGACACAACCTACTCACATTCATTCTTGTAGATACTCTCATTTGTCAAGTTGTCTTGATTAAGCTGCACGGAAGGAAAAACACGTAGAAGGTCTTTCAGCTATAATGATGCTGGCATAGCCCCAAACCAAAATGCTGGGTTTGAGAAGCCCATTTGAAAGGCTGAATGCCACCTCTACACCACAGCAGGCGAGCGTGAAGAAATTGCTGCCTATCACATCAGTGAAAGAGCAGTTTCAGACAAGAAGTAAGACGGCTGGGACACAGTTAAATATCGAGTACTATATAATTTGAAAGCTTTTCAGCATTCTTTTGTACACAGTATGACTTTTTTTTTTTTAATATAACTCCTACTCTTTATTTCTTCCCTTTCAAGTTCCATGTTATCATTTAGCAAACAAACCCCAGTCCATAACAGTTACTCACATGTGTAATTTTACTCACACATGTGACTTTCACTTAATTCATGAAACCTGTTTGAGAGCATCATTTCAAAGAGGTGCAAAGGGGACTCAGCATCAACTTCTAAATGGGATTTCCTCAGACAAGAAGCTGGTTGATGAGTACATCTTAGAAAGTCACTTAATAGAGTGGGGGGGCTTTTGTGGGACTTAGGACATCTTGTTTGTCTTCCTAAATAAAATTTCCCCCTTCCTTTTAAATAACAACACGAAACAACTGTTAAGGTTTACTCGCCACTCCTAATTTGTTTTAAAACAAAAATTTGTGTTAAAAACAACAGGTATTTTTGAGTAATATGTCCTTGGTTAGGCTGTACCATCTGGTTACTTCCCCATTTGAACAGAGGTTCAGACTGAGCCACCAGGAGGATTTCAAATCCAGATTTTCAAAGCTTGTGAGATAAAACCACAAAGATTCCTGGGCTGATACTTTTCCATTCCCATTAACTTTGAACTTTATTGCTGCTTTGCTCTGTCTCCCGAGGATCATTCCTCAAAGATGAGGAATTATTTCATCTGACAACATGTCCCATTGTGTAAAGTTGGACAGTAGTTACAGTGATTCAAAACACACAAGAGAAGTAACTATCCCAGAACTGAAACAGCTTCGATCCACATGATGACCCATCAGAGCTTGAATACTCTGCAGAGAGCTGATAAAAGTTCAACAGTGGGAATTTATTTTCTCAAACCAAAAGTCACAGAATCACTAAGGTTGAAAAGGACCTTCAAGATCATCAAGTCCAACCATTAATCCAGCGCCACCGTGTCCCCTAAACCATGTCCTGAAGCGCCACATCCACACGTTTTTTGGACACTTCCAGAGATGGTGACTCCACCACCTCCCTGGGCAGCCTATTCCAATGCTTGACCACCCTCTCCGTAAAGAAATTTTTCCTAATATCCAGTCTAAACCTCCCCTGGCACAACTCAAGGCCATTTCCTCTCATCCTATCACTAGTTACTTTGGAGAAGAGTCCAACACCCGCCTCACCACAACGCCCTCTCAGGTAGTTGTAGAGAGCGATAAGGTCTCCCTTCAGCCTCCTCTTCTCCAGACTAAACCAGCCCAGTTCCCTCAGCCGCTCCTCATAAGGCTTGTGCTCCAGCCCCCTCACCAGCTTCGTTGCCCTTTGGACATGCAAAGTAAAGCAATCCCTGCTGACTCCTTGGAAACTATCTGCTCAACAGAGGGGGAACAGGGAGCATAACCTAGAAGTGCACAGCAGGATTAAAAACACTCCAGCTGAGAAGGTCACTGAAATCCTCCAGAGTCAAAAGAGAGTTTTTAAATCTGAACTAAATACCAGCTGAAAGCCTTCCATTGACCTCAGTGGGCTTTCTGTCAGGATCCCTTCTGCCTGCAGCCTACATAGTCCTCCCCTCTACCCCAGAGACTCTGCTCTTTCCCAGACAACCATGCCCGTGCAGTAATCTCAAATACACTGCAATCAGGGACTGGATTTCATCTCTCAGCAGAAGATTGCAAAATGGCAGCTTAAGATTTGTCTGATTAGCAAGAGAAGTGAAGTATTTGTTTACAAAAAGAAACAACAAAAACTGATATAAAATTGCCCACACTGACATAACAATTTTACTTTGTTGTCCTCTCTTTGTTTCCTAATAATTCCTAACTGCCTTGGCTTTTTCAACCGGCATTCAGCTGGCATTTTCCTAGAAATACCCACTTAGACCTTTCCTGAGTGGTGGTAGGTGATTTGGAGCCCTGCATTCTGTACTTGGGTTCTTCCCATCATGAGCACAAAAGCAGCGCCCCCAGAACCCTCTCCTCAACAAGCAGGACACACCAATAAACACAGCGCCAGAGGGATCCCTCCCTTTATGCATTTTACAAGGCAGATGTAACAAGGACACAGCTAATTACGTCTGTCAACTTTTAGTAACAGAGAAGTATCACAGGGAAAAAAAAAAGTCAGTCTCAAAGAAAAATTAAAAATCTTACCTAATATCCTAACTTGTTTTTTAAGGGTGCTATTCAATAAACCTATCATAAACATCGCATTAAATAAATCATGCATGCACTTGCCTCACTGCAGCCTGAAACTGTTATTTTACAAAAGAAATTAATGTCTTTTACCCATTGGAATTTAGATTCTTGCAAAGAAGCAGAATTAAAACTGCCTTCTACAAGTCAAGCCACCTGCTTCAGAGGAAAAGCCTCAAAGGCCTTCCTCGCCAGGGCAGAAAGCACGCTCTGACAACTGTGGGAACCCCTCCATTACCTGCAGTGAGCTTCATATCAGAGAGTGTCCAGCTAAGTCAGCATGACCCGTGAAAGAGAACGCAGGCTCTGCTTTGGCATGCACGCACTGACAGTGTCTGCTCAAGAAAGGTGCTGACACGACAGCCTAACAGCCAAACCCAAAACAGTCACCGCGAGATGATCTTGTGGGCTATTACATGTCCTTTGTTTTCAGTCCTATAGGAGAGGCATGCTTAGACAGACAAATTTTCTCCACAATTTTAGAGTATGTGCGGTACTTCTCTCTTATTTAGGTGCTTTGAAAAAAAAAAAATGATTAAAAAAACTATCAGCCTTAGCAATAATTGTAATATATAGATACACACATAATAGCACAGTGATGGTGTTTTAATCTGTTTACTGAACTAAATCTGTTTACTGGTATATGAAACATCACTGTAAAACAACTATACTTACATCACTCCTGAAGAGTTCTGCAAATCTGATACAACAGATCAGCCCTTCTGCCTTTGTGATAGTTTGTGTGCATCCATGACAGTGTATATCCACCAAGAATCTGGCCAAAAGTATCCAGCTTTTCCTGTAGTTTGGAAGCTTACATTTCTGGCTGAATAATAAGTTTTTCCATATTTTACACTTTATATATAATAAACAATTGCTCAGCTGGGTAGATAAACAATGAGATGCTGTAATCTAACAATGTATTTTCACTGAACAGAGATGGACACATTTCTTCATGGGAGAAATGCTGCTGAAATTAGAGAAGGCTCCCTAGACAAGAGGTTCAGCTGAGACTCTGAAACCCCAGGCAATTTTCCAGTGGCAGAGAAACTGGACAATTCCCATGTTCTGTACGAAATCTGTCCCCCTGTTATCACCAAACCTGTCCACAGACCACATTAAGTTTTCAGATTGTCTTATATCAGAAGCATGTCAAGTTAAGCCATCCCAAGCTTTGTGTTAGCTCAACTTCAGAATGAAGATCTCTGTGTAACCAGAAATATGGAGATGGAAGGAATATGTGATGGAAGCAGAGTGACTTGATTTTAAAAGCTTATGCTGACCCAAAATGCCCAATCATAAAGCTGTCTGTGAAAAAAAAAAATTGAAATAAAGTGAGGCACTTCTGCAACACCCTCTAACATGAACAGCAGAGGCCAGAAAAGCTGCTGGATTTACACTGGGGCTTGCTCAGTTAACAAGGATGACTAGATTTTAAGGCTCAGGAGGAGGTCCTTTCTCATTCTGGTTTTCCTCTCTAAAACGGTGAGAAACTGAGTGAATGTGGCAAGGAAACACAAATGGTACTGACTCCATACGAGTCAAATCAGGTGTGGTGTGTACCAGAATCAAAAATATTTCGCTAGGGTTTCCTGGAATCGGGATCTACTCTTGGGCAAACTGAGCAGAATAGGTTTCTGTTTAGTACCATGCAGGAACTACCATGCAAGTACCACTGGCCTCCTGCAATAATCAACATTAACTCCCACTACTGCCAATAGGACATGAGTGTCCTTGCACCAGGGCTGGTCTCCATTTCCTGCTACACCTCAGCAGTCTGTAATTTACACTCATTTTGCCCACCTACTGCATGACAAATTGGTGCAAGTGGCACTGCATTTCCACCTCCATATTCACTTTTAGACTACCTTATACAACACCAGCTACTCTGTACCTCACCCTGCCAGGGCACAAGATCTTCACAAGGAAGTTGCAGGTAGGACACTGTGTTTGCTCCCGAGGCTGCCGGACACAGCACAACAGAGGAGGGATAAGACCAGCACGGCTGTCTGCTCCACCCTGTTTTCCTTAGCAGCTTTGCTTCCTGAAGGATTTTACAGAGCACACGTTCCAACTTAGCTTGAAATGTTGTGAAAAAGAGGCATCTTTGACCTGGATCAAGCTAACAGTGAAGCACTGCTCTTTTAAGAGACTCAGGCACAGCGTGAGGAGCTCAAACAGCACAGCTTACAGCTCCACGCTCAGACATGCATCCCTGCCCAGCAAAGAACTCTGGGCATGTAACAGGCTACACAGGGTCTTCGATTAAGACCGGGCAGTCTCCATCCCTTCCGAAGTGTGTAAGTATTTAATTATCCAACACAGGTTTCCCCTAACATACCTTAGATTTTATAATAATCTAAACAACTATTTAAACAACTAAATCCTTTCTTCAACTAGGAGGCAACCAAACTGGACTCAGATGTTGTTTAACTACCTTCTAGCACACTGTTATTAAAATTATTTACACCATTGTTGATACCAACAAGACATGGCAACTAGATTTACATCTAACTAGAAAAAGCAATGGCTTTTCAATTTTGCTATGTAGAGAATGCTCACTTAGTTTTCCCCTCTTTATGTAACGCACACAAACTGGTATTGACAACTGATCGGATTTCTTCCACACCTGACAAGTTAGGGCAGCATAGCTTTTAAGGTATGGACAGTAAACAAGGCAGTGGATCTTTAGGTACTGAACAGAGTGCCACTAAGCAGCACAGAATGAAAAGCTGAACTCAAGTCTTCTCCTGGCAAAGTCAACACTGTATTGACTAAAATGATATTGTTCTCACAAAATAAGAAAAACACTTAAGTGGGCATAAGGAGTAAGTTCTGTCGATCCAGAAACAATGTTTCTATTTCAGCATGTCCAGAAATTACTACAAAACCTGTATTTTTAAAAAAATACTTAGGATGGAAAAAATAAGTAGTGTCTTGCAATCATCCACAGCTATTTGCCCAAAGAAATGCCAGAGAGGACACTAATATTGTAGTCTTTAGCAATCACACACAAATTCAGGCATTCAGCCAAATTAGTGTGTTAAAAAAAATAATTCATATTCTTTTGGGTTTTGTTTCTGAAGTCATACTTTTAAGCTTCACCAATTGCTGACGCAACAATAAAAAAAAACAAACTCAAGGGAGACTGAGCATCTCCTATTGCCACATGAATCCAGGAGCCAGAGTGTTAAACAGAAACAACAAATTCCAGGAGGCCCGCTGTACATTTATGGCCAGATCCCTGCTCTGACCTAAGAGAGCATAGTAGAGTGTCGCAGCTGGGAGACTTATTTTTGTAAAAATACTCTGAACTTTCCAGCACTGTCTTAAATATCGTTACAGTAAAACAAAACTAAGGATATAGTTGAAGATGTCCCTGCTCGGTGCAGGGGAGTTGGACTTCTATGACCTTTAAAGGTCCCTTCCAACCCAAAGATTCTATGATATCCAGCATCTCTGACTGCACAAAATAATTTCAGATACAAAAACCCTTATCATTACTCCCTAGAAATCATGGCTTCTTCCTTAGAAGTACTAGGGTCAAAACTGAAATGATGAATACCTACAGTGTTCTCCTTATGTATTTCTGCTGCCATCACTGATTTAACTGGGACCTTTTGCAGGGTTTGGGGGAAATACTATTGCACCTAGACCTGACCAAAACCCATGGTTTCCCAAAATTGTGTTATTAACGTTTGATTTTGACTCAAGGAGCTTCCTGGATTCTGCATTGCTGCAATAAAAGCTGCTGAGGGGCAGGATAAGACAATCACAGAGAGGAAAAGTAAGTGTCAACTTAAGCCATCACATCATCATTCTAAACAGAAGGCACGTCTTTGTGCTCCTGGCCATACTAAGGAAGGACTTCCCTCTACGTTTCTCACGCCAGCCGTATGTTATTCTTTTCATGCAGACCACAACCTCCAAAACCTCCCTTTCAGCCTGCAACTTACTGTTTAGCTTTCCCTCCGTCTATCATCCCTTCTCAGGCTGCAAATTTCAGGCAGATCCACAAAGTTCCCTACATCTAAAAGGATGAAAGGGGCAGAGATAGAGCAATGAGGTCCAAGGTCAGGCAAGAGAACAAACAGATTTCTTTTCTGGATCTATATATGTCCTTGAAGTCCCAAAGCTGTCCCATAGACAGTATCCTCTACCACCATTACACCTCCAAATCAGACTTGCTGAGTTAAAACACACCACCTACTTTTGAAGATCCCATGGTAGGTCCCGGTAGGTCTGGTAGCCTTTCTGACCGCCAACCAAGGCTTGACTAAAGTCTGGACTGTGTAGTGAATGCTGCTGGAAAATGCAGGAGTCGCATTGACTGGTGTGACGGGAAGGGAAAGGTGTTGAATGAAGATCCTTCATGGAGGCACGGCTGGCGCAACACCCAGCACCCTGTGGGTTATTGCAAAACGAAGGAGCGAACTTCAGAATAAAAACAAACAGCGGTAAGCATGGAGTTGATAAGGAGACTGTAACCTTTGGATCAGCTCCGCATCAAAGAGCTCCCCAGGCAGAGATGGACAGAGCAGATAAACCAGCCCAGGCAAGAAGACTTGTTCTTCACCACAGCAGAACAGGAAGTGCGTGAGATTTCCCTTTTCCAGCACTCCCTTTCTGTCCAACTTGTATCCCTACAGTAGGCCTTCTCCTGAGCGGCAGCACCTTCTACCGTACACTCACTGTAAAACCCACATGGGAGAAACACCACACTGTCCGCAACGCTAAGTCACTTGTCTCCTGAGATAGCCCACACAAAGGCCAAACACAAAAACAAATAGAGACATAAATGGCTTGGTCAGCCAAGCCTGACCTCCCTTGGTGCTCACTCCTCCACAGCTGTCCTGGACTCCCCTGGCATCAGGGACATGACAACTATAAGTATCCAGCCTCCTAATTACATGTTAGTCATTTAATGGTTGGCATAACCCCGCCTGTGGAAAATGCTTACTCTGTGAAAAGGGCCACCAATCTCCTTGGAATTCTCTTCTCCCAGCACAAACGTGATCCTTCAGAACCAGCTGGAAACGGGAAAAATGGATATTCTCTAATGAGAAATTCTGCACTTGCATCTAAAATCCCAAACCAAAAAGGGAAATTACCAGAAACCAAGCTTCTGGTTTCTAGTCTTTGATGCGCTTGGTTTTGTGCCAAAAAGTTTGAAGCATTTGGTTTTCCAATGAAATCTCAAGATTTCACAGTCATTTTTATGGGAACACTTATTATCTTCCATAAAGAACCTCAGCAACAGAGGGTTAAAAAAAGCAGCAAGAGGAAAATGTCACCTAATCATACCAAGTTCTTTTCCATCTTTCCCCAAAGATGCCCATTCACAGGCACTTTAATGCAATTATAGAAGAAAGTGTCTGGACAGCCCATTTTTAGGACGGTGGGAAAAGCTGAGCACTGCTGCACACCATCTCCTATTCCTCTAACATTGATTTCTTCCTGTGCTTTTATCAAATCAATTGCTTTTTTTGGCTTCTCCTAGCTACCTGTAGAAAGGGCGTTGTTGCAGTTACCTAACTTTCGTGGGGCTTTACTGACTGAATACAGAGTTACCTGTCAAGTACCAATATACTCCCTGGGCATTCCTTTCCGCTTCCCTCCACCAGCCCTGTTATTTTCTTTTTCAAGATTACTAAAACTCAAAAAAGTTTGTGCACAAAGGAAATTCCTGCTCCACCCAGAAACACACGCACACCCACAGGAACTCCAGCACTCAATGGAGTGGTGGTGATCTATTACAAACCAATTCAATCGAAGAGTCAAGGAAATACCTTAGAATTTCTTAGTTTAATTTTATTTTTTCTTCTTTAATATTGTGATCACAAAACCTGTCATCCTTACAAAACACACTCCTAGAACAGAAAAAGCTTAATTAAGTTTGGGATGTAGTGCAAAGAAGCAGGTAGCAACTTCTGCCCAGAATGGTCAGGCTGAGGCTGTGCATAGTGGTCTGCTCACAGAGATAAAAGTTGGCAGCATTGTTACTGGGTTACTAACATTAATTTCTTCATTAGTATTTAGGGACTACTAATCAGGTGCCCTGAGTACCCAGGCCAAGCACAGTGGGAAAAGGTGATCCTTGAAGCGTTCACCCTGCGAGATGCACAGAATTTTCCGTGGTGTGCCCAAAAGTTCAAAGGCCAGCTCTACCCACTTGGGTCAGGTAAAAAACATATTCCAGCAGACGTAAATTTTAGCAAATAGCTAGAGTTTGAGACAAAAGTTACCTGAGGCTCTGCAACAAGATTTCATGGAGATGAAGAACATTCATTAGAAGAATACCACACTGCAAAGGGTCTCAGGAGGTAGCGCTAGATGAAGGCTCTAAAGGAAGAGGTCTTGGACAACAGACGAATGAACTTCTGATAACTTTCAGAGCACACTAGGACAGACCTTCCTGTTGTCACTCCAGAGCATGAACAACAGAGATATTCCAAAAATGTGATTAGATTTCCTTACAATCAAGAATTTTTTGCAATCTGGCTAATAAAAATTGAAGTAGGTTGCTTTTGTTTTCCAATTAATTAACCATTAAAATGAACTGTCCTGGAAAGCAGTGGAAAATAAGGAAATATATTTGCCTGTGTCAGATTATGCAAAAATCAATTTACATATACTTGTCCCCCAGAAACAATGGTACAGACAGGCCAAGAAAAGACAACCATTAAGGAACAATTTTCCTCACAATAAACTAGCAAATTGAAAAGTGCTTGGTATTACAGGGTTATTCAGTAAGCTAAGGCAGTTACTAACCTTTTTTGTTAATACTAGGGAAGCGGTACAGAAACTAGATGTCAAAGCGTGGGGTAGAAATCCAAGAATGTGGCTGCACAGGATTTTGTGAATGAAAGTGTAAAAAGATGTAATGACCATTCTGCCCGTTTAACCCTGCAAAGTCAGCCCAGCCAGTCAGACAGAGTGCTTGCCTAAGAATGGTAATAATAGGCTACCTGGTTTATGTTTGCATACTTATATAGGCTCCCTGGCTGTAGAGACAAAGAACACCTTTAAAGAAGACCATTGGCCAGCCCCACAGCAAGAATATCTTTGGAATTTACAGGCAAAGATTTTTTACATAATTGTCTGCCAGTTACTCAACCCGGGCCATGAATTTTAGACCAAAGAGAAGGGTCAGTCATTACTTTTAAACCAAGAAGTGAATGTTCTTGCCAGTGATATTTAACAGAACTGACAGAAGCACTGTTAAACAGCATGGCCTTAAATAACCTGAACTAATTAGACCTGTTTTGAGCAGGGGGTTCAACGAGGTGACCTCTGTACTTCCCTCTCAAACTAAATTACTCTGTGATTCAGTGAATATCTGATAAGACCAAACTGGTACACTGTGAGGAAATCCTTCCCTAGGACAAGTCCACTCATTTTCCAGCAGCACACCTTGACAGTTCAGTTATGGCTTCATGCCTCCTGCTCCTGAAAAATACAAAGGCATCTTGCATTTGGCCTTCAAAATTCAGGTGAAGCTCTAAATGAGCTGCATTTCTTTATACTTTTTAACTTCAGCTGGGGACATGCTACACCACTTCACTATTTTGACAAAAAATGCTCACCAGTTTATTACCCCATGCTTTCCTTTGCCACATGACATTCCCAGCTGTGGCTTTTAATAACTGATAAGTAGAAAAACAAAACCAGAAAATCCACTAAAAGGATAGAATGATTCTCCAAAGTCAATGTCAGGGCTGGGAGAGAAGCCAGGCCCTTTATCTTGAGACTTGAAAAGTCACTTGAGGCCAGATTTTATTACATGCCCATGCAGCTTTGAGATACTGAACGTGCAGAGGCTCTCAGATGCTGTAGCAATTGGCCTCAAGTTCTGAAGTAACTAGAACCTGCCCTGGTTGGTTTCCAAATAGTCCCTCTTTCCAGGTCCTTATAACAGAAACTGCTACACCCGTCTGAGTTGCAGCCAGATAGGCCAGCCCAGAATACTGACAACGCCCTTAGACAACAGAAGTCCCCCACTGCCACACTCATCAAAAAAGAATTCAAAGCCCATCACCCCATTCAAGGCAAAAAGGTAGCACACATGTACCTGTCCTCTGCAGCTGCTCAGCCAGAGATGCTACTTGGTACAGTGAAACAGCCCAGCCTGCATTTTCTTCCAGGTGTTGCCCAGTGATCAGGATCACAAGCCACACTCTACATCCACTGCACAAGTCCTCTGCTCCCAGTCAAGATACTCAGCATCTCCAAAAAGAGAGGAAATCTTTATATAGATTGGACTAGGTCTACAAAGAAATAAGGCACATTAAGATAAAAATAAATCCTTTACAGGCATAGCTCAAACTAAACAAAAGAGCAGCAGCATTGTTTCACACATCAGAAGTGCTAGAGGGACTTATTGGGAGAACTAACACAGAGCTCTGCGGAAGACAACACACTCAAAACAAGACTTACCCCATATGGTTAGCTTGGATTTGATTTCATATTATTTGTCAGCAGCTAACTTGCCTGGTGGAAGCCAAATGCAGTCTGGCTCTTTGAGATGCTTTCTGCCACAGCTATTATCTGTTCCAGTTTGCTCTGCAGCAGCATGCAAGATCCTAAATATGATTTTTGTGAGCAATTGCCTGATTTATCATACACTGCATTAGCCTTCGAGGCTTCATAGACTGAAGTTGACATAATGAAAATCAAGCCCATCCTGCAGATGTTTCAGCTCCAGCTGTCCTTTCAGCCACAGTTCAGGAGCTGAGTCATTCTGATGGAAAAATGCAGCATGCTTCAGGCAGGACTGCTCGGTACCAAATGAGGGTCCTACATGGTTTGCTGGCTCCCTGTGAGACCTTCTGGCTGGGCTCACTCTTAAGTAACCTGCTTTCTACCTAGGTGGCACAGAATGGATTGTTTTCCTTTCCGTGCCCTGCTATTTTCATTGATTACTCAATCAATGTTAACAGGGCCAAACAAGTTGGGGACAGCAGTGCTGCATGTAAGGGTCTAGTATGAAGATGACCTGCTGTCAGTCTTCTTTAGGTTGTCTACCAGAGTATTCACCTGTCTCAGCTCATCCGAGACAGTACCCGCCACTTAGCTGTGGCCATGTGCCTTTTCTCTGAAGCTCCTAGGCACTTTAGAACAGAATCACAGTGTAGCTGAGGTGGGAAGGGAAGTCTGGAGATGGTCTAGCCCAAAATCCCTGCTCAAAACAAGGGCAGCTGGACCGGGATCATGTCCAATGGGGCTCTGCCTATCTCCAAGGACAGACACTCCATAAACTCTCCTGACAACCTGTTTCAATGTTCAACCACTCTCACAGTAGAGAAGGTTTTTTTTATGTTCTCACCACCTCCTAGCATGGGAGACATTATTTCCTAGTACAGTCCCTCCATCTGGTCTGTCCACTGGGGAAGGAATAATCCCAGTAACAGCTTCCCCTTGGTATGCAGGTCATCTCCGCTGGCCTGGAGAAAAATGCCAGACTGTCTGGGTCAGGACTCCAAAGGCTGCAGACTACAGGTGATCCCAAGAGTCTGGGGAAGGTCAGAGATGTGTGAAAATTGCAGGCAGCTGTTTGTATTGACTTTCAAAGAACGCTCTGGGGTTAAAACAGGCTCTGGATGCTAGGCTGATGGCAAGTCCTTCCACAAGGAAGGGACTGCACCGTGGCACAACTGGAAGATGAAAAGCACAGGAGCTGAGGGAACAAACATCACATAGCAAGCACAACCTTTCAGGTTTACTGGAAGGAGGATGGAATTCAGTAGCTATTCAAGTGAATCATGAGACATGCCATGTATTTCTTGGACCTATTCAAGCTTACATAAGAAAAAAATTGCATTTTTGGATAACAAGTTCTCAAAAGCCTTTTCTCTGTCTTAATGGAAAGAATTTATTTGCACTTGAGAAAAAGCCACCAACAATGAATGGCAATCAAAATAGTCTTCAAAGGAAGTGTCGTTTAAGAATGGGCTCAATTAAAAATAAAACTTTACCCTAAGATAAAGCAGATCAACTGTCATTTGTTGTATTTGTTTCTGAACTATTCTAACCAGATGAGTTTTGAAAAGTCTTCTTTGCAGCAATAATGGATCAAAGACCCCAAGAAGGATTCTGGTTCAACCACACATACAGAAGAACATTGGTGCTATTCTTCTGTTCAGTTCTTCAGTTCAAACCCTTTGACAGAAACTCTACCCACATAACTCCCCCAGCTAGGTATGACCACACCATCTGAACATATCCTAGAGTCATGGCACAGTTACCAGCTACTGAATGCTCATAAATGCTTTGAGTCTCACATATACAGCATGTGCTGTCAGAAATTCAGCACATAGCAGTTTTCTCTAAGCCATTTAAAAAACCCAGAAATAAAAAAAATAAGATTTGTTAAAATTATGTCCTTTAAGAAGTCTGTCTAAAACTCCCTTTATTGCACAGTTAAATGTGACAAAAGGGCCACTGTTCTTCCAAACGAACAGCTACCTTCCAAAAGAACATCACCTATTGATGAATAGCCAAGCCACCATGTCCTGTAATACTGCAATAAAGCTGTTGCACTCCTTTTTACCCTCTTAGATAATCTCAAATTCCAAGACCATCCCTTCAGCTGCTAGGTATTAGAGACCAGGATCAACAAACTCCAGCATGTTTCATTCATCAAGAGCTTGCTCTTCTAGCTCAGAATATGGTACAGTTTGAACCAAGTTCCCCATCCTGATGGGAAAGGGACAAGAAATCTGATAAATGTCTTCAATCTACAAGAATCATCAGGAGTTGTCAAAATGGGAGGTCAAAGCAAAAAGCAGCTGTACTGACACTGCAAACTTCCCATCCTATCAGATTGTCAAAATTACTGATGCTCTTTGCCATCTTGTTTGCAAGAAGGCTGACGAGCTCAGAAAATAGACCCATGATACCAACAATACTTGACAATGTGCCTTTCCAGTTTACTTTTCCACAGGGCAAAGGTCTGGCGATGGTGTGCCAGAGAAGCAGGCAAAACATGCTCAGCCCCTTGCTCACAGCCATAGCACACTGTACTTAACATACCTAAAGGGGAGCATTTGACACCAGCTTTCTGATGGGGAAAAAGACTAACTCACCCAGTGCTGCAGAGGCCTATGCTAAAAGCTGAACGGCTGTAGTCTCCTCTAACTTTGCAAGACAATCGTGTAGCATCTCTGCATCTTCAAGTCAACATGGACACAGTACCTTGTCTTCCAGATCCTCTTTACTGAGCTGAATTAGAGCACCACCAGCAGTCAAGAGCTTCAGGGTCTTATACGATACAATTCACCCTCTAGTGGCTGACACGAGACTTGTTGCTGGCACGCAAATTTGGACAACCTCTGGCCATGTAGGTAAATTCTGTCCAAATCTGGATGGCGTTCTGCTCTTATAACAGTTATGCTCTTCTTCCAGATATGCTCTTCTAACAAGTCAATAAAACCAGATGGTTAAGACTACATAAAAGCCAGTACATAAATAGATGGTATAGGATCAGTGTAACACGTTCTAAAACAGGAGTCCCCATCTTACAGTTGCTTACTGTGACACAGGAAATTCACAAGTACATGAAACAAAAAGCAATTTTTTAACAGGTTTTATTAAATTTGCATATAAGTTACATTCCTGTGTGTCATGCATGATTGTATAGACAGACACATCCCATTCTGTCTTGAGTGAAGATGTTAATTCCTATGAAAACATGGCTGAGAGAAGATGAACCTTGTGGCTTCATAAATGGGTGAGACTGCAGCTTAAAAGAAATACAAATCTGCTACGCCACCTAAACCAAATAAAATGTTTTGGCTGCCTACGTTGCTTCAGGTTTTCACAACTTCCCTCAGAAAAAGCCAGACAGTGCTGACACCAGCATAGTTTTGCCACAAGTAAAGGATTCAGACCCATCACGCCCATCTGCACCAACATTCCCAGTGGATGAGGGGTGTTCTTTCAAGCGCTCTTCTTGACAGTCTCCATTTATACTGCTTTGCATCACCAAGAGGCCTCAGAGCACATAAACTACCTTGCTTCCAGAAGAAACTGGATCAGAAGACTTGTTCCAGCTGCTGTCAGGAAAACTCCACAAGGCAGTCCAAAATAAAGGCTCCCAAACCACACACCATGTAGATGTCAGGTCCTCTTCAGTCCCCCTCCTCCTGATTGCACTGTGCTGGCACTCAGCATTAAGGTGAGTCAGGCATTGTATCTCTCCAAGTAGATGGCAGCTCCTTAAGAAAATGTTGAGTTCACTTTTTCAGCCTTGTGTATACCACTTGGGAGAATGATATTTACTGCAGCCCTTAATAGACGGCAAAATGCTTAAGGCTTTCTGATTTTGTACCCAAAATAAGCACAACTGAAAAGTTAACAGGTGCAAAATAAATTTTTTTGACATCTACTTACCTGTTTTGTGGAACCAGTGAGATAGCTGGGACTTGCAAACCTAAAAGATACTAAGTTTCCAAGTTACAATGATATCCAGCAGGCTGGGGAACTCATTATGCCCTTTGAAAATGCAAGCCTAAAATGCTTTGGGAACTGGAAATCCATGGCATCTTGTAATGATGCTTTTCTTCCTGAAGATCAAATTTTATTCACTGTCCTGGTAAAACAATTGCTACCAGCAAGAAAAAAAAAATTGTATATACTTGTCATACATAATTTTTAAGCTTCCTTCTACAAGCCATGTTCTGCTTAAGGGACTAAAATGGGATTTGCTGGGCTCAACAGACCTACGGAATCAAGCCGACACTTTTTACTCCCTATGTAGAAATTAAGCCACCAAGTTTTGTTTCTGAAGGTCATAACATTCCACAAGAAAAGTTCCCTGAGAAAAAAAAATTAAGTGCCAGGTTTCCTGATATACACAAGTTCAGAACACATAACAGCTGCAGTCCCTTGTCTTTCATGCAGACCTTCTCTGGGCATCCAAATATTCCCATACTTCCAGTGAGGATCTAGAAAAGCATGGTCCTCTGTACTAGCAAGCAGCCAGATCACAGGATGCGTAATCAAAATACTTGTGTTAACTTGATAGATTGCTGCTCTGTTTGGCAGCATTTGCAGCAAGCTGCATAGTCCAGAGGGGATCCCCTGAACTGCCACTGACTATGTCAACTGATTTGTACTTAATTTGGACACCACTTTGATCCTAAGACTGTAATCACTGAGGGCCTGTTTTCCCCCAGATCTTCTACCTACGAGCATGCCGAAAGCCTGCTGTTTGCCTTTTCTAGCCTGGCATAAGATTTTTGCTTGCTTGCCACGCTGGACCAGCTCCAAGTCTTGTCAGTGCGGCTGGCATCTCCTTTGCTGAGTTCTCTCTTTTCCTTCTATGGTCAGAAGAGAAAGCAATTATGGCTCATTATCTAGCAATTAAGACCACAGCACTTGCTGTTGTCAGGATCAGCATCCAAACAAAGGGTTGGAAAGACACACCAAGGAAAGCATCCTTACCAGGAACAAGTGTGTTCTGCTGCTGGGATGCAGAAAGTGTGTGAGATCTACCTGGCAGATGGAAACATGGGCTCCTGAAAACATGAAGTCAGAGAGCATATGAAGCTTGTGTGGTTGAGATCAAATGAGTTAGCTACGGTCTGGCAATGAGACACAGGCAATTCTTAGTTCCCGAGACAAGTGAGAGACCTTTACATAAGATTACTGGGTCAGTCAGAATTTCTGCCCTGCTCTGAAAGACACAGGTATTTCCACCGTAACACAAAAGCTTTTTTTTTTTTTAGGATGCAGTTGAAGATGCACATATTAAATTATAAAGACTTGAGAACACCATTCACAAGAATAAGCAGTTTGAGAGGGGTTTTTTTGGCAGTGGTCATACTGAGATTGTTACAATCCTCCATTCTGCACAAAAAGTCAAGGACTTTTATTCAGAACAACACAATCTGGAAAGTTAAAAATGGAAATTAATTCAGCCAAATACTCCAATATGACAACAGACTGGTATGAACGTAAAGTGGTTTTTGGTCTTAAGTCCAGCAATCACTCTCACAGCAAACGCTGTGGTAGGGGCTGTTCATATGAAGCGATGAGTGGATGCACATACACTTGTTCAAAGAAGGTGGACAGAAACTGGTGTTTTCGACTAATTCCTTTTTCAGGACAACACAGCAAGGAAAAATTCTCTATTCACCTAGAGTAACAGTCCGACGTGATATTAGGAACCAGGACTTGTCTAAGCCATCTTCTGTTCTTCATTAGACTATCCTCCTGGAACAATGCAGGAAAAAGCTCAAGAAGAATTCAGAACCACAGCAGCCTTGGAGTCAGGAACTGGATTGTAGCTGGTCTACAGATAGATGGGGCCTTGGGAGCACAGAGCAAATGGGCAGGCCACATTTTAGTTATAATTTGTCCTGGATGCTGGCAAATGATTGTTTGGGCTCAAATGCTTTGCCTGGGTATAAAAGTAGGGGCCACGGAGAGAAAGAGAGTCATTATAAACCAAGGCATATAGACCAAGGCAGTTCTTCCTTTGACAGAGTATTTCCTGAACAAAGCCGTCACGTGGATCAAGTCTGTTCCTGTCTGGCTGTAGGCCAAACCAGTTTCAAGTCCTAGACTACTCCAAGCTTGCTGGCACTTGATACATGACCACAAAGTAAGCCAGCAGCTATTTAGAGGGTAACCACAGAGCAGAATGTGTCAGAGGAATAGCCGTACACAGCCCACAAAACATAACCTTCTGCAGGTTTCAGATGCCCGTTTTGGAATGGATCCAGTTTCGATAGTAAGTCACTCGTGTGTACACTCCTGGTTTATTTGGCTTGCCACATTCATCTCCCCAGCTCACTATTCCCACAAGATACCAGATTCCTCTGGAGTTCGCATGTACCAGTGGCCCACCAGAGTCACCCTAAGGAGAAAAAAGTCAACAGGCAAAAACAAAGTAAACAGTGTTCACCTCACTAATGCAGCAAGCCTCAAATTGTTCTGTTACAACTAGAGACAAATATTTGTCTCTAGATCACAGCTATAATTCAACCTCCACACAGTTTACTGACAAGACAGAGGCTGACAGCCTATGTCTAATTCAGTCTCTCCCATCCTCACATCAGTATTCTCTCACATGTGCATTATATATAAACCCCAAGCACCTAAGTACAGACTTCAACCCATGAGCCATGAAGCTCTTCATTTACAACTGTCAAGATATTGAACCCCATAAACTTAATCAAGATTTCCTAAAAATAAAATATATTTTGGGGAACATCACCTCCCACCCCACCTATTTCCTTTTTACTATTACCTATGAAGAGACTTACCTGGCAGGCATCCACTTGCCCCTCCAAGTATCCAGCACACAACATTCCAGGTGTTATGGCACCACCATATACTTGTCTTCTATTACAAGTCGCAGTGCTTATAATTTTCACTTCTGCTTGTCGAAGCTGATTAACACTATAGCCTAGAAGGAGAAGTGGCATTAGAATTTGCAGACAGGGTATGCAACCTAAAACACTCAAGGAGTAGGAGTAGCCAGATTTTCCTACAGCTTTTCTGCCACTACAAGCAATGAAGGGAGCTACCCAAACAATGTCTTGGGAAGAAGTTTTCCAACCACCCCAGAGTCTTTGTTCCCAAACATAACCCTTCTCCATCTTTCATCCTTGCCAGATGCTCTTTAGCATAATGGGCAAAGGGATTTTTGTACATGTTTTAGTGTTCAATTCAACTGTAGGCTACAAGACATGTCCTCGATGTCATTGTAAAGACCCATTTGGTTAACTGCAATGTAGCTTTGGACAATTACTACACACCCCAAGAGTCTACCATGAAACACACCCTGTACAGATCAACAGCTCTCATAAGCAGATTTATAGTCCCATCATCTCTAACCTCACTGACATGGACTAATTTGAATGAAGCTCACTCAAGCCTTTGGAAGAACTGAAGCCTGATTTATGACCAAAGAGAGAATAACTGATGAAAACCATCATGATACATCTATGACAAAGCTGAATAGCAAAAGAACTCATGTCAGAGCTAAACCCGGAGGGACTGGGCTAGTGGGAACGGAGAACAGAATGTATTCAACCAGCACAATGCACACAGCAATCAAAGAAACCTGCTCTTACTCCTGTAAGGCTAACCTGTAGGGTCTTTGTTCCATATTCCAATCCACTGGCCAAGCCAGAAAAAAAAAAAGCAGCAAACTAAGTTCACAAGTGTATCATTAGGACATGCATCAATCAAACACCAAGTCTAAGGAACCCAAAGTAAACAAAAACCCCATAAAACAGCAGTGTTCTCAGATACATGTGTGACAGGGCACGGGAAGGCAAGAGACACTCACCATCATTCTCCAAAGCTCCCCAACCTGTGACAAAACAGGAAGTGTTCTCTGGGAAAACGTGAGATGCTTCAGGAAGACAGACACTGTGCACATCACTTGTGAACTCAATAGCAGAGGCAAGCTCCACAACAGCCACATCATATTCATGATCAAGGACATAGTCACTGTATCTTTCATGAACGATAATTCTTCGGACAAATTTTTTCTGTTTTGGAGGTCTCAGCAGTATTCCAAAGCTGGCAGTCCACCTCCAAGGATCTCTTCTCCTGTAAGATATTAGAGGTTATGTCACAGCCACATGAAACAAGATCCCCAAATGGGCTTAGCTCTCCATTTAAGAGCAGTGTGGCCAGGTTTGCCTAACAGGACAAAGAGACAAATTTCATTATCTTTCAGCAGATACAGATGTTAGTGGGCCACGAAAGGTCAGAGCACCCAAGAGTCCTCAGACCTGTAGGACCAGAAAGGTGCTGATGACTTACCCTCTAAAGCAGTGGGCTGCAGTCACTAGCCATGTATTACTGATCACTGATGCACCACAGCGATGGGTCCCATCAAGCTGAATACTAGCCTGCCACGGCCACTCCCCATCCCGTGCACGCTGCCCACCAACTATTCTCTCCACTCCTGAGAAGCTGAATGTCTGTCTTCGTATTCCACAGCCTGTCAAAGAAAAGGCAGCTCCGCTTTAGCCAATTAAGGGAAATAAGGGTGTTACTTGGGGAAAGGTCCACATGGCTGCCGGCACAGGCATAACAGGGCAGGGATCTCAAGAGACAGCCTTCACCTAAAGCAGTGCCTCCAAAGAAAGGAAAACCAAGTGTCATGGTTACAAGCATTTCAAGATAGATGTGGGGTAAACAAAGAAGTTTGGTGGAAGAGTCACTATTTGATTAAGTCAGTTCTCAGATACACAAGCCCAATATGTACTCCCATGGGAACTGAAGGCTGTATATCTGAGACACTGTTTATTTTCCCCAGTTGTAACTGTTTGCCTACTTAAAAAAAATATTGCTTCTACAAACCTTGCTTTGTTTGATATTTGACCAGAGCTGCACAGAGGGAAATGTAACATACATAGCCATTAGTGTGTCTGTGCACACACACACACAGATTATTAGGCACAAAGACACACACTGGTAATTAACCTAAGCATTGTTTACATTCATATAGCTTTTGTAATAATGGCATGTACGTTTCATCTAAAGAATAAAACTCTTTTGGTACTGCATGAAAAAAAGAACATCCCTAGTTTGCTTTTGTTTTTTGTTTTTTGTTTTTTTTTTTTTTTTTGAAAGACTTCTATGAAATTGAGTATGAAAATATGTAACATCCTACCTGTACAGCAAAGACAAGACCGCTGTAGTCAGCATAGCTTTAAGTGTCACAGAACTGCTGAAGACTAGTTCACCAAAAAAAATCATCACAAAACCAAACAAAAACAGCAACAAAAAATAGTGTCCACTTCCTCCAACAGTTTACTTATAGCCACTGTGCCAACAGCAGAGTCATTACTCAGATGAAAAAAGTTAGACCTAAACCTCAGATGCCATTTAAAGATGGAAAGCTAATGTGCAAAGGCTCCAACATCATGCAGGGGACTGCTGTAGTCCCCAGGAGGGGACTTGTATTGTCTCCCTGTTTCCAGAGGAGTTTTAAGACCTCGCAGGGGAGCACCGAACAGGAGAGGGACTAAAAACCTGCTTCTCTTCAGGGCTGTGCCACTGCCTTGCTCTCACTGTGGATAGCTCTTCTCCCTCTCCCACCCTCTGGCCTTTCCCCTTATATTGCAAGGTTTAGCTCAAATCTGACAGACAAGTATTGACAAAGCTTTCTGCAAGGAGGAGGGGGCAGGAGGGAAAATGTTTTTAGAAGGATTCCAGCAAGAATCTTGACCCACAGCAACTGCAGTTCTTGTACAAAGCTCACTAAAAGCAGCTCATCGACATGCCCCTACTTCCCATAATCAACATTAAAGCAAGTGCTTTAATGACCACCAAGTCAGAATGTCTGATCCTGTAAACACTACAGAGCCACTCTGACTGCAAGAAAATGAGCTGAAGTCTTCCCTGGCTCATGAACTGTCTACTGCTCTAGCATCTTTGACAAGCTATTTTTTCAAGCTGCATCTCAAAAGCATAAGCATCTTGTAAGCACAAAACCTATAGCACCATGTCCCTGGACCTTTTCTATAAAGCATTTGTACTTACAGTTGTTTAAAAGGTTATCTCCCTTTTCCTTATTCAACTCTGAAATGAAAAGCAAACACCACAGTAAGTATACGTCATACTGCTACGTGACCTAGCACAGACTCCCTCCCTGTACCCAGCAAACACAAATTAAATGTCTTGCATTGCTGCATGGAGTGACAGTACGGTAAAAGGAGTAATTTGCTCTGTTGGAGTTCAGTTAAGCCTTTGTTCCTCACTGAAAGGCCAGAGGATACATTTTTCTTGCCTTAGCTCAAAGCTAACAAAAGCAGCAGATGACTGCAAATAGGTCCAAGTAACCTCTACATGTGCTGGTGGCTGTGTACAATATAAACGCCTACGTGCATTTGTTCATGGCAAGGTGGTCAAAACAGTCTTCACAAATGCTCAGTGTTGGGATTGACTGGAGCTAAACTGTAACATTACTGATTTCTTTCCTACAAAAAACCCTCTGCCAGATTCTGATGGTAACCAGCAACAGATTCATGGGAGAGGATTACTGCCTAGGGAACCTCAGGGTTTTGTTATGAACACTTGCTACAGCAATCTGTCAAATAAGCAAAGGAAATGGTAGGGGGTGGAAAAGGGAATCATC
This sequence comes from Phaethon lepturus, assembly GCF_000687285.1. Lineage (NCBI taxonomy): Eukaryota > Metazoa > Chordata > Aves > Phaethontiformes > Phaethontidae > Phaethon > Phaethon lepturus. The sequence continues at coordinate 33,127 of NW_010526690.1, forward strand.
TCAGCCTTGTATTTTTTTAATAGCTTGAGGACTCTGCATTTCAGTACCTGGTGATACAAGTTCTGGTCCAATTCACTGTGTGGCATAACAAAGTAATCTGTGAACCCACAGTCACAAAGTTGGGCCTTTTTTTTTTTTTTTTTTATGAATTGCAGGGGGACTATCTCATTCAACAGAGCTAGGTCACACAGAGAGAGCCTCTCATGCACAGAGGAGAGCTCACATTCATAAATCAGTGCCAGTATGCTTTAGTTCTTTTCATGTCACTACTTCCAAGTTCCCCGGGCTGTCACCTGTAACACAATTTTGAGAAAGCAAAGGAAGAAAATAAGAATAGCCCATATTTGCATACCAAGGTGAAACATTACACTAAGAACAGTGAAGTATGAGGAACAAATTCCAAGCTAAAAACACAAACTTAAGGCACTTGCCTGTGAGTGTAAGGGTAGACTGGTCAACATTCAAGAACGTGGAGCTTGTTTTCAACCTTCTGTGTAACACATGGTTGACGTGACCCCAGCTTGTTGCCTTACTGTCAGCTGAGGCAAATCTAAATACCAGAACAACAGATGCAAGCACTCCACCAGGATCTGGGCTGCAAACCAACAAAAACAAAGTGGTATCATTCTCTTTGCCCACTAATCCTCTTTGTTCTGCTTTGCACCATCTGCCTTCCTTATACAAGAACAGGTCTGGTCTGCACAGATGTATAGAACAAATAGCATAGCTGTGTACAAGTAAAGGAAGGTGATGACATGTCAGCAGGCAGCAAGAGGCTTGGTTTTCACTATAACAATGATCAGGGGGAATGTTCTGGGAAGTGTTATAAGCAGTACAGCTGAGAAGGAGAGGAAGGATCACTCTGGCCTCTACGCAGCTCACAGTCAGTAGCACACTGGCAGACACAGATGGCAGCAGGAACAATACAGCAAGTTAAAACCTTTCAACAGATGCCCAACAGGCCATTCCCAACAGCCATTCGAAAGACCCAGTTTAGAAGACCCACAGAAGCTAGAAAGATCTTTTGGCATTTCTTTTCATTTAAATCACCCATTTGCTGGCCAGTTAGCTCCACCGTATCTAGAGACAAAAATCTCAATAGTTTCAGTTATCAGAGCAAGACATGATCATTTACTGTCAGTATAAAATATTGGGCCCAACATTTTAGATTAACAGTCTAAAGGAAAACTGAAGCCTAGAGGGAAAGACAGCAGAGATGTAGCTAAGCTGGTTCAGTGCCTAGTTGCACAACAAGATACTCATAGTGAAAACAAGCTTGGAAGAGATACATTGTTTGGTCAACCTAAAAGGTGTAAAGAGGTTGCTTGAAGTCTACCTCCCAAGGTCTGTAATTTCAGTTGATATACAGCATGGGAGGCTTGTGGAAGAAATCAGCAGCAGAAAACAACATAGAACAGTTTAAGGAAATTACTCTTTCCACCTAGAGGCAGGTAAAGGCAAGAAAGCCCAAAGTGCTGTGAAGATGGACATTTGAGGGAAATCTGGCATTCTTTGCTGTCCAGGGACAAATATTCCACAGCAGAATTGAGCCTTATAGAAATACAACTCCAAACCAAAGTAATGTGAAGGAGAGGGAAGCAATGGCTCTTATGGCTGACTGTGATACATAATTACGGCAGAGAGAAGAAAGACTTAAAAGTTCTCACACAGGACCTTTAAACCTGTATGTCCCACTTCACTCAGTGAAGACTGGGATCATCTAGTAATTCAGTTACTGTGTCACAGCCACAAACAACTGATGTTCAGGTAATCAATCTGCAGAAGTATAAGGCCAAATTTCTCTTCCTTGTTGACCTCTGAAGGTAGCTTAGTCCTCAGTGTTGTGAGCACTGAAGGAGAGCGACAACCAGCCAAGACTTAGTCATCCTGCTGGTGTAATCCAAGCATAAATAACCAGGAATGCTCCATATAGTCAAGGGGCAGGAAGAAAATATATTTATCACATCCCCATTTATTCCTGACCTTCACATTACTTACCTTAGACTGACAACATGGGACCTGATGTACCTTTTACTTAGAAAGGACCCCCTGAATACTGCAGATATCTGTTAAAGAAAAAGAGTGTGTTAAAATACATCTGTAATATGCACCTGCTTTCAAGATAGAACAGTCCCGTGAACCTCTAAAAAACAAGAAAATGCCTTCAGATCTCCACCTTTACAGCAATGCTGCTGCTGCTAAATTTCCATCAGAGGATGCAGAACCAAAATAAACAGCTGAGTTGGCCAATTTTCCTGTTCTTTCTGCTCTGTGGGTGCCTGTTCCACCATAGGACTGCTGGAACAGACGGCACCTGTGCTTACCATCTGCTTGTGCACAGTCAGCAATGCATCTTTAACCCACTACAGCAAGGTTTGAGAGAGTCCCAGCTACATAAGGATGAGGCACAATCACCTCTGAGTCTGTATTTCCAATCACAGGATTCTTCACCATAGGCCAGGCAGAAACAGAGAAACAGCTTAGCTTACCATGGTTTCAATCTCTTGGCTCAGGTGCCTGAACTCTTCTGTGGTTTGCCTTTCATACTGAGGGTTGTACTTAACATTGGTGATTAGGAAAGATGCATTGTAATATCGGTCCTGATCTACAAAGAAGAAAGGAAAGGTGGCTGATCTCCTTCAGTACAATTCAGACATGCATAGCACCTCACAGAGCACACCACAAGTAAGGCTCCTAGGCACTGGCTGTGACCATGTGACCATACCAGTTGTGGAATTACAGCTTTAGCAGTACTTTTGGAAAAAGGGGCTCTGGACCATCTTGTTGCTCCATGGACCAGCAAGAGGCTCATTTCTACTTTGAAGACCATCCCAAATAGCTCTAAATTATACCCACTACAACATTTCTCTGGGGACCATCTTCTCAACAGCCAGAGGTGAGCACAGCACAAGACACACCGGCCCATATGTCCCTTCTGATTCAGTAGACATACTCACTCCTTCCTAGCTGGCATGTCCCTGCCCCTCTGAGAGGCAGGTGGCCCAGAGCTGTTTGCATCCATTCAGCAGTCAAGTTAAATTTAAAATCTCGCTCTGAGGGCTGCCAAGGGCAACCAGGACTGGGCTCCAAAAAGCCTAAACCTCTGCCTTCTCTCTTTCTGGAATATCCTCAGCTAGAGGTGCCAAGTTCAGTTTCTGAAAAAACCCTCTTCAGGACCAAGCTTAGTACGTACAGCCTGAGTAGTAGACACACCTGTGGCTTACGCAGAAGACTGCTAGGCTTTGGTTAACCATGGATACCAGTGGAGGTACCAGGGCAAGACCAAAAACAAAGAGAGGAACAAAATTTAAATCCCTGCATCAAGTAAATGATATTTTTAGTATTCTAGCAGGCTTTCTAATGAATTCAGATCTTGAATAGGGTCTAGTAAGTTCTTATGCAAGATTATATAGCAGGGGTGAACTGTATACCTACATCATCAGGTGAGACCACAGCAGCAAGTGAAATAACATATTCCTGAAGACTTGTGACAACAAGAGAGTGGTGCACTTACCATGGCACAAAAGAATTGTAATCAAGCCAATGATGAGGGCTAATCCTACTATCACTGACACAACAATGATCGCTATCTTCCACGGCTCTATACGCTTCGTTGGTCTGTCCATCTGTATCAGTATCTGCACTGAGGAAAACAACACAGAGAAATTCAACTCTATTACAAAGACAATAGACGTCCTGAACCAAATCAATCTGGCACAGCTTAGCTCAGCTGACAAACCTCACAGAACGAGGTAGTTTGGGAAGGACCTCTGGACCCTGCGGGTCTGACCTTCTGCTCAAACCAGGTCCCACTGCGACAGGTTGCTTCAGACTTTGTGCAGTCAATGTTTTAAGTATCTGCAAGGACAGAGATACCCCAGTTTCTCAGAAGTCCTGGTCCAGTCTCTGACCACCATCATGGCAAAAGCTTTTTCTTTATATTTAGTCAGAATTTCCTGTGTTCTAACTTGCCTTCGTTGCCTCACAAGCACCTCTGAGAAAAGCCTAGAGTTGTGCAGGTATTGCTAGTAGAAACAATTTCCCATCAAGAAATATTACACGGGTTTTAAGTGCAGCTGACTGCCCATGCAGGTGCTTCAACTGAACATAAAATGTAACATTTCACGACTGACTGAATAAATTCTGCACCAAGGACACACTAGGCTACCAGAGATGTCAAATAACATACAGCTTTGAGTTATTTTAGTTGGTATGAGTCGTAACATTTATTAATCCCCTGCAAGGTTTGAGGTTTATTGCACCCAAAACACATATACATTGTAAGAGACCGCATCCTGTCTCCTGCCAGACAGTTTGTCAGAGAGGAGAGAAGTGGCTACTTATGTGTAAATGTGATACAGCAACAAGTCCTAGACTTAGTGACTCGCTGAAAGCCAACAGCAGACCTGTAAAAGGGTTGGGAGCTTGACTCACACATGGACAAAGGCACATAAGCTTTTCTCCTCCACTTACGTCCTCCTGTGCAGCATTAAGCAAGGGAACATTAGGAAAACTGTATTTTTGCACATGTCCTCAGTAGCTTTGTTGTAGGATGATGCAAAGCCTTAAGCATAATTATTTCAGATCCCCAGTAATTCCACAGTACACTATGTAGTAATTGTTGTCATGCCACGCACTGAGTCTCTACATCATGGTCAACATTAACACAGGGTATCAGAAGAACACGTGGGATAATCTCTCAAAGGTGCCTGGACTGACAGATGGCAGCAGCTAGCTTGGGGGAGGAGGGACTCAGCTGGCTATTCGCCGTGCTGTTTTACACCCACTGATCCATGCTTGTATTGCTGTGGACCAGATACACTAAATGCTATTTTCCCCTTTTCAGGTCTAACGCACAGCCATTTCTGAGCAATATCCGAGAAAATAGGGACAGGAAGGGGCAGAAAGGCAAGCAGAGAGAGTAAGTCTTTTGCAGGTTTTCTGACTACAAGGTGGCAAAGAAGAAATCACAGTGAAAGGAGAAGCAGGATACCAGCAGAGGCTCATCTCAGGAAGTGAGCTGAGAGGGCAGGTGAGCAGTGAAGGTGGGAGAGCAGAAAGGGGTTATACACTCTGCTCTGAGGGCAAGAAAGCTAAGCAAAGCTACAAGGAAGAGATGGTAAGCTAGGCAAACCAGAAAAAAAGAAAGGATAGAACCACAGAGGAAGCAGCTGAGAGGTCTGCACAAGAGTGAGGGTGTGCTCAGCAAGTGACAGGGAAGTTAAAAGCAACTCAGAGTTTAATTTCCTCACATAAAAGCTTGGTTTTGGCTAGTAAGAGTCCTGGCAGGTATCCCAGTCCATTGCTTAAGAAAGGAAGCACACAAGTTTTTACCCACTTAAAACAGGTGGCATACTAGAAAGAAAAAGTTAAACACAGTAGCTTCAGTGAGCACCACAACTGCAGGTGGTCGCAAGCAGCAGCTTAGTGTCACCAAAATACACAAGACAGGTGACCAGGATGAAGCCTTCTGCTTCAGTCACACACTACAGAGAAGTCTAGTACCTCTCCTGCTGTGCCTGCTTTACTGGAGGAAAGTTACGTTCTGGCAATGCACAGTTCAAGTTTTCCCCAAATCTAGCTGCCTCCCCACTAGACTGGCTCAATTCCCCGACAGCAAGGCTCTGCAAAACAGACTACAGGGCAGCTGATAGGAGTCTGAAAGCCCAGACTGGCCAAGATTACTTTCTCTGGAAACTGTATATTGCAGTAAACACATAAGATACTAGTACTAGAGCTCAACTGGTTCCATGGAGGCCTTGACTTCTCACCATCTAGACCTTCACTGCATACACTATCCATTATCCCTGAGGGTTTAACAGATGCAGAGATTCAGATAAAAACCTAAGACCAGTGGGACAGTCCTGCCTCAGTTTCTTTAACATGCTGCAGTCTTCCAGGGAGAAATCCCATCCTCACCTCAGAGCTCATGGTCTTTCACGGTACCAGCTCACGGAATTGCAGCATACCTCATGGGCAGCCAGTTACTGCCCCTTGGGTAACCAGAACAGCCTACTCTGCCAATATGCCTCCTCCCCTCCCTAGCTAGCCACCTCTCATGTTTTAAAGATCTTGCTTTAGCGTCTAACTTTGCTCACCTCACTAGAGTGCTCCGGCCTCCAGCCTGAGCCCCTGCCAGTCTCGATCAGAACTGGTTCCCTGTGCTTCAGCTGTCCCCACCCCAGGGTGCTTCCACCTGAACAGCAATCAGAGCAACATCCCTCCATTGCTCTTGACACAGAGAAGACAAGGCACAGCCCTGTTGGCGTATGGCTGACTGCAGATACTGAGGCAACAGTACTCTTGTTTCATAACCACCAGCTTTCTTGAACTGTATACAGATTTCCTCAAGACATGGCCTTATGCTGAGGCTACAAAAACTTAAGGCTCATGCTTGAGAAACAAGCATCTCTCTGCCTGTGGCACTTGTGCTCTGACAGGCAGCACTGTCCTCCATTTCAGTCTGTCTCTGTTTCCTTTTCTTGCAAATACCAGCTACACGGACAAACACTGGCAGCACAGATCACCTTCTCCCTCAACATTTCAGAACGGCTTGCTCTCCACAGTCACGCAGACTTGCAAGGGGAAACAGATACCTTATAACTGCTGCAGTGCTGGGGGAAATGGAAACATGGGAGATGAGGAATAAAAATCTCTGCCACTTCTGATACTGATTTCCCTTTAACTTTTTTAAGAAAACAGTTTAAAGGAAGCACTTCCATATATTTCTACATATAGGTAATTAATCTGTATGTAAGACATACAAATTAAAGTGGAAATACCTCTTCAAACCCAAAACAGTTTCCTCCCTTTAGCAGGACGCTCTCAACTTCCATCTTGCTAAGATAAGTGCCAGAACAGGAAAAAAAAAAATCTTTTGTGCAATGGAAGCACCAAGTCTCATCACCTCCCAGTGTACAATTAACAGTATGTATCCTTCAACTGCGATGGCTGTGTGCAGGACCCAGCTCAACAGCCCCCTTTTTTTTTTTTTTGGTTTATTTTATCAGCAGACATGCTAGTCACCAGTTCTGCAGAAGGGCTGGGAAAGAAAAACTCTCCTGTCTTTACCTTTTTTGGAAATACTTAATCTTTTGCCATCCATTTCAGGAATCAGCATGAATGCAGGCAACAGATGGTCTTATTTGGCCCAAAATCATTTATCTTTTACTCTTTGAAGAACAGCTCAAGTGCAGAGAACACCCAATGTGTATTGCTTGTATTAGAGCAGCATATACTACCGGTAGTGCCCAGGAGTTCTAGCCTTTGATGCTGTCAAGCTAGAGTCTGTATTCATAAGACACACTCACAGCAAGGTCTGGTTTTGAGCCTGCCTCTGCTGAGACCTACTAGGATGTTTAGTGAAAGACAATTCTTGTTCAGGTTATGTCCACTCAATGCATCCAGTCATTAATCACACACATTACACCTCCTTCTAGCTCCTAGACTAGCTCCTTCGCCCCCCTAGCCTTTTTGCTGGTACGCCCATGGAGGGCAGGATTGTCATGCTCTACCAGAATAATCACCTGACCACAGCAACCTAATTCCTGCGCCTGGGACATCCACCTCTCTAGTTAAAGAGTTCAGTAGCAGGTGGATCCCCCTGTTTAGGAATCAGACTTCTGCATGGTGTTCTCTGCACTCTAATAACCAAGAAAACTCTGCTCCCCCCAGCGATACTCACTGGCCAGAGAAACACTGATCCTCTGCAGTGCTGATGAATGCAGGGGCAGAGACGATCTCATTGCCTTCAACCATAGATGCATCCTTTCTTTCCTCTTGTGGCAAAGAGGCACTGCTTAGTAGATAGGCATTCTCCTCAGAAGACCCCCAATACCACAGCTGTCTGTGCGGACACCTTCCAGAGTCAGGTATTTTGTACTCCTTCCTTATACAACACGCTTTGATTCTTTTACTGCCCAAACTCCAGTAAAGCTGCAAATTAACTCTCAGGGGGGCAGACAGGGGAATTCAGGTAACACCAATGCATTATTCATCCTCCAGCATGGGTGAGGATAACTTTCATTCCTCAAGAGCAAACCTTAACAAGAGCTCAGAAGCCAGACTCCACCAGGAGAGCTCAAAGGCCGTGTCCTCTCTGCTCTGAAAACTGCCTCCTCACAGTCTGTGTCTGGCAGCTTTCAGTCTGCAGTGAGTTAGCAAAAAAGTTTCAAACCCAAGATCTTTTAGTTCAGTAAAAAACTGCTTATCTTGGCAATACTATGGATGAACCTAAGCCCTCCTGCAGCAATTCCTGTTCTCATTTAAAACACACTTCATTCCCAAGCAGCCCAAGACAATCCATGGAAACAGTAGCATCTGGCAATTTTGTTAACAGTTCATTTGGGTCTGGAAATGCAAATTATTAAGACTCCCAGTTTACACAGCTCAGCTCTGAGCCAAAGAATGTGTTTTGATCACAAAAAAGTTATTCCATACTTAAAAATATTAATCTGAATGAACTATTTTTGAAATAGCTATGTTTATATAGAATTAAGTTATTTTAAACACAGTAAAGTTGTGTTTAGAGAGAGATATATTAAATGAAGCCTCAATACAGAATATTTTAACAAGTGAAATACAGCAAAAATAATGCTACATTAATAGTTATGGGCACATTAGAAAGAAAAGTTGTACTGAAATTTTCAGACCTAAAATTGTCTGGTCTTCCTTGTGAAACCAAGGAGAAAAGAGATAATATTTCAGGTCAGATTTCTGATCAACCCCAAATGAATTCTTTACTTTCCAATCTGGAATATTTACCCAAAAGCAAAAGACAAGCACAATACACAGGTGACAAACTGTTTTTCCTCTCTCATCCTGTATGAAACTCTGTAAAAGGTTGCTATGTTCGTTCACAATGGACATGATGAAAGTTCAGCTCCCACCTCTGCCTGACAGGATTTGATTCACTATTGAGCTTATCCATCTCTTCCGGTTGATCTACTGTGTGTTATCAAAAGCCTCAGTAAGAACAATACCAGAAAATTGATCAGAAAATGTCTGTTCAGACAAGAAAAGGAAGTGTAGCTTTATCATCTGTGTCCTAAGAAAAGGTCCTAGACACTGAACTGCTGGGTAAGCAAGGAACAGCTTCCCTGTTCTGTTTTACAGATCTGCCCTTGACATTTTTTGACATCTTAGGCTAAGCCCCCATAGCACCCTGACGTAGATTTGCTTTTACATTAATCTAAACCATTTTTTCTGGCACCAGCTCTTTACTGAAGATGTTTTGCCATTCAATGCATAGAAGAAAACATGAAACCTCTTCTATTGGATCTGCTGCTGTCTTCCTATAAAAAAATATAACAATAAATTTCTTATTATACCCCTGCTTACTGATATTCCAATACTCTCAGAAGAGCCAGTGGCAGAGCTTGGGTGGCATATCTGCTGATAAGGGTGTCTCCGGATTTTTAGCCATGACCAGTTTTTCCATTCAAAGATGGACATCCTTACAATCACTCTTAGAAATGGGACCTTTCATAAGACAACTGAACAGACTACTCTGCTGACCTGGTGAGTGCAATTTGAAAATCCAGACTAGGTACCTGACGCTATCTACCTCAGCAGGGTGGTTGGGAATGGCAGCAATTGAAATACATCAGGCTTAGTCCAGAAGTCCTGTAGCAAAAGCACAGGGCCACAAAGGAAGACATGCTAATTCCGTTCCCACCTTTGCCACAAGCAATTAGACCAACCAAGCACTTCCCCTCTGCTCATGGGATACGCAGGACACACACTTCTAAGAGAATAGGACAACCACCTCCACTACTTTGGGCATTGAAACAGAAGCATCTAGTGCCTGCTAGCACTGCAAGACCCTTGTTTGGATAAGGTCAGTTACCTACCAGCCTCAGTCACTCAATGTTTGATATCTCCCAAAGCAATTCTGATGAAATGGCAGATTTCCAAACATTAAAGGGATCTGCTGAGGGAAACAAAATGTGTGTGCTCTTCTATGCGTCACACTGAATCAGCTTGATTTCCCCACACCCTTGAACATCCCACAAAAACAGTGGATGCTGCATGCCACCCCTCTGCAGTGAGAAAAAGCAAGACTAATGTATTTGCCACTTACTAATTGAGCTTCTCCCCTTAACCATCCAATTCTACCAAGGTCTTACTGCTTCCCAGAAGCACACTTCAGCTGGACAAAGGCAACAGCTCCAAATACTGTTCTTGTCACTTACATCAAGATTCAAGGGCAGCATTCCATCTTTGGGATGTAACTCAGAGCTTACCAGTAACTATATTCATGATGCCAAAATGCTGCTTATACAGGCTACCCTGATTGTTTGTTCACCTTTGCAGTCAGCACAAAAGGTTTGTTGTTCCTTACCCTCTCATCCGTTTTGCATACACCTTTTTGGAGGTTATGAGCTCTTTAATTTTTGGGTTAGAGCTAGCCTCCCATACTACTACAGCAGTCTGTGGGACATAACTGTAATTACAACAACTGAAATATCCTTGATCGATAACATGTCTTTTTACAGTTGGCTGCCACAGCCAACACCTTGAGAAAGACTCCCATAAAGACTCAAAAAAGCTTTAGTAGAACTAGGAGGGCTACTCACTACATAAAGACTCTACAATCTGCATGAAGATGTGAGACGCCATCACAGCGTAAAGGAAATATTAAGTACATGACCACTGATTGCAATCAGTTTAGGATAAGGTTCTGTGACTTCTACATCATCTTTACCTCTCAGATTTCCACTTCCAGCTACATTGGACATGGACAAGTATCTTATTCTGTGGTTTGGCAGTCCCAGAATATAGCAGTAGATCTCTGTGGTTTGGCCTTTGAAAATAGCTCTGCCTGTCTCCCTCATTAAAGTCTACTCCAGAAGTAAGATACCAAACAAGCACTTAGAATCTTTGTGGGTTTTCAGTCTTGTTTTCATTCCGAGGTGGGGTGGGTGAAAAGTTCTGGTGCCAGATTTGGTGTGTTTCCAAACTGATTCTGCACAGACTAACACATTTAACTGGATGCATACAAAGCCCACGAAAATAAACAAGAGCACAAGAAGTTATTTTTACCTACTTCACTCCGCTCACCCTCTTGTACCATGCTATTAGCTCAGAGGTTGTGACTGCAACACATTCTAACCGCCCTAGCACAAACAGCAGGCAGATCAGTCGGGGTGCAATGAGATGAATCTCACCTGCTCCCCTGCCACAACCTTCAGTGGCCATAGGCCACCTTGATTTGTCACCACACTATACTGTAGAGGAGCTGGGGAATTCTCGGAAGACAAATGCATTTTGGGTGGAGAGAAAGGGTGAAATATCAGAAGGATTATTGATGCATGGAAGGCATCTCAAATCAGAAGTAAGCGCAGAGCTAGTGCCATCCTCCCCACACCCTTGGTCAAAGCTCAAACTGCCCTATAAATCTATGTATTATATAGCCATGCTGCCCAAACTACCAAGGAGCAAGTTGGAAGGCTGTGGCACTCACCTCTAGGTACTACTGAGAGGTCAGCAAGAAGCTCTTCTGCCTGGGAGATGCACTGTCCTGAACACCACAATGTACTGTGCAGCATCTCAGCGTAGACTTGAGGCTTTATCTCCTGAATTAGGAAAGAAAGGAGTCATAGGCAAGTCAGAACAAACAAGTCCAGCAAGTCTCAGTGACAGAGGCTTACCCAGTAGCATGATTCCTCCCCTAAAACAAAACAATACACTTCTTTCATCACACCTTTCATCCAGGAATCCTGAAGCCTTTTCAGAACATTAACTACACCCTGCAACACCCCGAATCAGAAGAGCCATGAAAATTTTGCAAGGACGCAGAGTTTATTTCCTTCTTTGGTATAATTAAAAACAAACCAGAAATTATGGGCAGGACCAATGCAGAAAATTTGCATGTTCTAAAGAGACAATGTTCAGTCCCAGGCCAGATAAGGGGATGACATAAATTGATATAGATTTTGTAGCATGCGTCTCAACTCCTTTGAGCTTCCTCAAAATCGGTCATTTGGTGAGGCAAGAACTTGCCCTCATAAAAACAGCTACATTCGAGTTTGTTGTCATTCTTTAACTCCTTAGACTTTAATTTTAATTGTGGCCACCTAGCCACACACCTGGAAAACGACTTCTAGGTCCTAAACATTTGTCATATAAATATTTGCAGGTTGTCTGGATAAGCATTTCTGCTTGTGCTAGTTACAGCAAGTTAACTGGCAAGTCAATTAACACAAGCACACACTGTAACCTAAAGTAGCATTTCTCAAACTTTTCTTGGGAACTCTTTTTTCAGTTTTAAGTTTTCTCACTTCCTCCAAACTTACTAGAAGATATTTATGCGCACTAGAAGATAGATAGATAGATAAGACAGAAAAAACTTACACACAGATTTCTTTTTGAAATAAAGACAACAGAACATCACAACAACATACATGTGTGGCACATATTTTCATTGCTTTGCTGCAATAAAGTTTCTAACATCTAGGGACTCTTTTCCTCTACCTTAATGACATTCATTTAACCCCTCTACAGCTCAGGATTACCAGCTTAGTAACACATTGATGCAAATAAATCCTACATGGCTGGAGCTCTTCTTCCATCTTATATCATGTCCATAGCCAACTAACAGGAAGACTGCCTTTCTGGGAAGGCCAGCTTCTTTTGAATGAAACATAGGCTAAAGATAAGCCTCCACTTCTCATAATTTGGATTCAGTCAATGTCTCAGCATAATCTGTTACGAAACACAATGAATACAGTTGCTAATGATGCACATAACATAATTGCTTCTCAATATCTTAACTGGAAGCTGCATTGCCATCCCATATAGGTACACTTTTATTGAGTCAGTCCAGATGTGCAAGACAAATGCAGACAGAAGCCTAGCTTGAGGGTGACAATTTCCAAGTGTAAAGTATCAAGTGTCAAATGATTACCTGACCCATGTGTAGGTGGTGCGAAGACACATTCATTCCAGGCAGCCCACGATCCTCAGAGATAAAGCCCTTTCTTGTGACTTGACTGTGGCATCGGTGGAAGAATGTATGACACACAGGCTTCATGGCAATCTCTGAACAGTCTCACCTGCAGGCAAAGAATGTATTATTGCTTAAGGAAAGAGGTTAAACTGAGGAGGCTTTTTAGGGCCCTGAAAAGCTCTTCCAGCTCTAGTTTCATGGCAGGAAGGCACCAAACAGATTAAGGATGTAACAATCCTGGTCAACAGTTCCTTCTCTGTACAAGGTGTCTGTGTATATTCTTGTACTGACAATACTTCCCTGGGGCAGAAACCCCAGCTGAGAAAAAGGGACAGGCAACAACCATCAGTGGTTCAGTTACCAGGTACCTAACAGGTTTGGCTCCTGACTCGAGAGACAGTGTACTGATGTGCCTGCTGATGCTACACTGACAAACTTCAAAGAAAGCCTGGACAAATTGGGAAATGCTGGGAAAGAGGCGGGGGTTGTGGTCCGCCTCGGTGCCACATAAAAGAAAGAAGAGGGATTCTAGATGCAGAACGTAGGATGCCAAAGACCAGGATCCCCATCATAACGCAGCTGGTGAGGAGGCAAAGTCTCAATGCAAGACTAAACCAATAGAATAAGGAAGAAAAGCTCAGGTTCATCAGAGACTGGGGAACCTTCTAGAGTAGATTAAGCCTAGCAAAGGATGACCGGATTTCCACCTGAACTGAGAGGGAAATGGGATCTGCACTTTACATCAGGAAGATCATACAGAAATTTCAAACTGACAACTAGAAGAAAGCAGACTGGTGCACACAGGATGCACTGTTCTGAATCCTATGGTAGACACTGCAACATCAAGTAAAGAATAGGATAGAAGTTGACAAAAGTAAAATAGTAAACAAAGGTAGTAAAAAAAAGTCTGATATGAACCAGATGCAGTGACAGAAAGCCAAAACAATGCTTTCCATGTTTCACAGAATTCTCTAAGAAGATAATGATGGCACAGATCCAGAATGCTTACTTTAAACAAGGACATGAACACAGCAGGTATAAAGGAAACATGGTGACAGGAAGGCAATGGAATGTGGAAATCCCAGGGAACTATTATTTCCAACTATTTTAATTATCCTGAGGTAAAATCTGAAATCTTTACATGGACCACTCAGCTAATACTAGATTTCTAGACGCTGTTAATAACTGTTTCAGGAACAAGCAGCTAGGAAACACACAAAATGGGAAGCAAGTCTTGATTCAGTCCTGACCAGTACACACAATTGGTTTATCATATTTCTGCCATGTACCTGAACTATATCAGGATCAGATTCAGCATTTCTACAGGCCCCCAAGGCCAGAAGATCAACTACTGCCATGCTTGATTTCAAAGACAGGAACCACACAGAAGTAGAAAAATCAATGAAACTAAAAGAGGAACCTTAAAGAACTGCACATTTTCTGGAGACAGAGAGACTATTTCAAGACATCATGTTAGTCTCAGAGCAAATACATCCTGCCTGTCAAAGAAAAAGAAGCCTTGAGGAAGCCTAAAGCTAAGCATAATAGTATTTTTAAAAAAACTTAAACAAAAATAAAACAAAACAAAAAAACCACAAAACCAAAACCACTGGGAACAAGAAAGCATACTTCAGAAAAGCTGAAAAAAATTAAAGGGTTATAAAGTCAGGCACAAACTGAAAAAAACCCAAACTCAAACAACCAAAAGTTAGGCAGAAACGTACCAGAACCATCTAGCTGGTATTTCTTGGGAGCAAATATAATCAGTATAAGAAACTGGGGGAAAAGCCAACAAAATGGCCAAGATCAGGTAGCACTCAACCAGGTTGAAGGATGGAAAAACTGCATTATCAGTGACGGTATGCAGCCACTCACCCAACGCTACTTTATTGCCAGAATAATTGCCCCCAAGCAAGCATGGGGAATCTTTGACAATGTAGTATGATATACAAAATAGCCACATTGGCACAAGCCACTAAGTAATAAAAATAGCGGGTATACCCCAAATATGTGTTATGGGGTAGAATCATCACAGCTTTTGTAAAGCAAAGTGCTGCCTTGCAAACCTACCTCAATTCCTAAGCAGGTCAACAACTGGTGCGTGTGGCAGATCTGATTTGGAAATCCAAGCAGACATTATCAAAGAGATTAAATAAGATCTCTCACAAAAGCCTCTTAAAAGATCTGAGCTCCCATGGGATATGAAGGCTTGAGATGGAAAACCACTTAAAAGAAGAAACACAGGAAATAAATGATAAAGCTTTTTGTGAAGCCAGGTCACCATTGCACAGGAATCTCTGCTATATTCATAAACGGTCTAGAAAAAAGAAATACTGAGATGGCTGTCATCCAATTATAAGTATCTACTCATGACAGTAAAGAGAAAAACTACAGCATGCTGCAGAAACATCTCATAATATTGAGATACTATGTAATAAAATATAAAGTGACACACATACAGAAAAAACAGTCCTAACCTTGCCTACTGTGTGTCAGGTGTTGAGTTGGTTATTCTTTTCAGGAATAAGATTCAGGCAGAGACTCCTATGAGAATATCAACTCAGGAGCAGTCAAAAACCAAGAGGAACACTAGAAATTACTTGTAAAGAGAACAGAAAAGCAAAAAGGGAACAAACTTATTTCACAACATTAATCCACATTACACCTGTACCCTGAATACCATGTTAAATTCTGGTCTGTTTGCCCATCTCAAAGCCAATACCAAGGAACTGTAAAAGGTCCCAAAAGAAGCAGCACAGCTGATCAAAGGAAAAATGCAGCTTCTATGCATGGGATGCCTGGATAGACCAGGATTCTGCAACCTGAAAAAGGTATGGAGGAAGGGATAGGGGCCTCAACAGTAATGAGTGGAGCAGTGAAAGTGAACTGGAAAATGCTGTTCACTGTTTCTTCTCATGCAATAACTAAGGGACTTCAAACGAGAGTGGCAGGTTTAAAACAAGCACAAGAAGATACTCTCATATAATATACAGGTAAGGTATGTGACTCCTTGCTGCAAGGTATGTAAAACATCAAATATTTTGCATGTTTAAAGGGAATAATCACTTTTCTGGATTATTAGCTCTTAAATATGATTATTTCACCTTTGTGATCCAAAAATTTCCTGACTCAAATCACTGTAAATTTAAAAAGCACCCTCAAGAAGCACCATAATCTCTCTGCTGTGTTCTCATCTTCCCTATGTGTCCTCCATTGACTACTCCACAAGTCTTCAGTTCATTTAGCTGCCAGGCATTCCCTAGTAACAATAATGAAGTATGATTAACCCTGCGATAGAACAACTGCGAGCTTTGGATCAATGTTTCCCCATCTGTCTCCTAAGCAAAATGTGGTCTGACCTGCCTAGCTGGATCAGTAGCCACAAGAAGGATGTCTTTGCTCTTAGACAGTTAAGGAACCATGGCAGCCCTCTCATCAGAATAGAGCAGTTGGAAGGGTCCTACAATAATCATCTAGTCCAAGTGCCAAGAAACTATACGCACTGTGTTTCTTGGCACTCAACAGTGCATTCATCTCAGGATACAGAGGAAGCTTGCGCTTTGCCACAGCATGCATTCCTGGCATGATCACCCTATCTGTATGATACCTGTACCCGATGACACATCAGACTCCAGAAAGGGCCTGAGGTCCCCCAGGTGAGATGAATAGTGTTCCTCTGATGTGAGAGTGCCTAAGGAAGTGTCACAAAAGCAACAGCACCTCAGGTCTTGCACATGACGGAAATATGCCACTGTCTTTTTGGAAATTAATTTCAGACACACACTGTCATTTTCCTAGATTCCCCCAAAGCTTGGCAAGTGAGGTATGGTATATAACAGGCACTTACCTGAAGCCAAGGCAGAAAATTACTTTCTTCCACATGTGGACACTGGGATGACATCAGATCATCAGCGACTGATGAGCCAAGCTTGTTCACCTTTTCTCCTCCAAAGGTGTCCAGTTACCAAGGCACCTGCCAAGGAAACAAAAACGACTTTACTCCTAACAATCCTAACTTAATATTAGGACAGAAAACTCCTCAGACGATATTTGCATTTACAAAGGTTCTTGCCAGACAAATTGCTTAGCTCTTTTGTTGGCACAATATATCTTCCTTCAAGAAAAAGTCAATACTGGTCTGATGCTGCCACCCCAAATACACCTCTTGAGGCAGGCAGCTACCAGACAGCCTTCCTGAATAGAAAAGCTGAAGGAAACTCAGGCTACACCTTTGTAGTCACAAGTTTAAGAGCATCCAGTCCCCAATGCAGGACACTGACTCTTTCACAGCTGTGATCTGCAGACACATTTGGGAAACAAAGGAAGGCTGCCTACGGGCTATGCAAGTTGGAATGGAAAAGCCTAGGCCTGTGTAATTAAAGTCACAAAGAAGTTTGCAACCTCAAAGTTACCCATTACAAACACAAGTCCAAATTTCATAGCTTATGCATCTCCTCATTGATACACACAAGTATCTTCTAATATATTAGCTATATTTTAAATATTTGTCACAAATATATGTTAAAATAGGTTTTTTTAAGTATTCAGGAAAGGCATATTCAAACTTCTGTATGAGGAAAAAACACAATATACACCAAACACACCTTTACAACTTGGCTGTCCCTAAGTTTGAGTGTCTTTTCCCACGAGATGCATGTTATCTGCCACTGGATTTAAGTCATATTCATTTGCCTTTACAAACATCAATTATTAGACTGCACAAACTGGTACACAAATCTTATCTTGGCTCATCTCTGTACAAGTGGATTTCCGAAGAGAAAATCTGCATATTCAAATAAACCCAAAATTCCCTAACAAAGGACTGAAAACCAGGGTTCCAGGCCATGATTCTTTAAACCAGATATTTAGGGGCAGGAAACTTTTAAAGATGTGGAATTTCCTGGGATAAACTCTAGTTAGACAAACTGCGCTAAACACAAAGTGGCAGCCAAGAACACATTGTGCCTGCAGCCTCACACACTGACCAGCGCTCAGGTTCCTCTGCCCAGGCTAGCAGTGATGCATGTGAGCACAATGCCTTTGCACGGCAGGTGCCAAACTATTCCAGTACAGACCTGCCCATGCTTCTCTGAAGACCTAGTTCCAAATCCTCATCTAGTAGTTAAAATAAAGCTCCTGAAAAACAAAATCAAGTCACTTTTCCAGAAGCCATCAACATCCTTTATCAGGTCCACACAAACAATAGCTACCAAACCTTTGCCTTCCTTTCTGGTTTTATTGAGGGACTATCTTTCATTATGAAACTTCATGGAACAAGAGAAGCTTTCAATACACAAGGACTTTCATCTACTTTTTGCTTTTTTTCTTGGTAGTGCCACTGCAGGTGTGACTGTCATAGGGCTATTTGATTACAGTTGCTAGAAGATTTGCCGCCAAGTTTATTTTATTAATAGTCTGTTTAATTAAAGACAAAATATGCTTGGAACTTGAAGCTTTCAGTCCACCTTTGGAGCTTGTTCTAGCCTGACACTTGGTCTACCTGATACGTTCAAACTGGATCATCTTGCTGATGTCAGGTCCCCCTGAACATGAGAATCAAAGTAATACTCAGGTACAATAGCTGCAGGAACTGAAGCTGGAAGAAATTTGACACAAAACTAGACTGTTCTTTTTTTTATGGTGTCTGAACAGACACCCCCTATGGCAGCAAGGCATGTATATCATTTAATTAACCATGGTTCTATTAAAGAGAAAGAAAAAAATCCATGAAGGGGTAGACATGTAGCTGACTCCCAGAGTAGGTTCACAGCTTCATCTTAAGCACCAAAGTTTCCTACATGGCATGCACAGAGGGTGGAGTTTCCCCACAGAGAGCTCACCATCTGTCTGGTCCTCAAATGCTCTGGTACCTTCAGTGTCACCCAATAATCCCAACATCCTGTGACTTCAGTATCATTCCTAGCATAAAGGATACAGTAAGAAAGTCATACGCAAACAAAGGTTAAGTGCCATTTCAGCCTTTGGAAAGGTATCTGCTAACCACCTCCTTTTAGCACACGGCTTTGATTTGTCAGTAACAAAACACTAATGGGATTAGGCTGTTCTGCTAGAATTGTATCTGCACAAACTAAAGATTATCCAGGATTGTGTTCAGCAGCAACCAGTCTAAATAGCTTCTGTAGAACCTTGAAATTACTTGAAGCAGAGCTTACTGCACAAGCAAACTTAAGTCTTCAGCTGTCCTTTTTTAATTGCTGTACTACCAACTTAATTGAATTCATTGCATATTGCAAGCAGATGGGGGAGAGATCCAAAGCCACTGGATACAGAAGTAATTTTTTATGCCTGTGACCACTCAACCTTTTTTTTTCCCCCCCATCTTGTTTTGCTTCCTGTGCCCTTAAGACCAAACTCTATAGTTTCACCTAGGGCTCTGAGTCAAGCAGCATTTACTCAGTCTCTCATTTAGGATAATCCTAAAAAACCTCCTCCTTATCAAACTACTGTGAAGTAATTTTCTGGTTGGAGCCTCCTGCTGCCTTGTCAATCTCTTCCCTAATTGAGAAGCGTACATTATCCAGAACTGCCCTGACTTGCAGAATGCTGAAGAATTGTCTTAAACACTAAGCCATTAACAAGATCTTGCTATGCTAATGTGTCATCAGAATTGCTTCAACAACCCTTGTGACTCCTCCCTGTCATGTTTGCCATAACCGCTCTCGTTTTCTTCCTTAAATGATATTGAGACATATAGATGGCTACAGTACATGCCATCACCATAGTATTTAACCCTTCTTTGGGCAGTTCTTTTTGAAACACAGAGAAGCAAGAACAATCATCTGCTGTTGTAATGAATTGCCCATGTAGAAGTTAGTGCAAAAATAGAAACTGATATGCAGGCACAGGTCTACAGCAGATTCAAATCACCTTCACTGGGTTACCCGATATTGAGCTGTGCTGATAGCCACTAGCCAAGGATTTCTTCCCTTAACTTCAGGAATGGCTATTCAGGTACAGGCAATGATGAATGTGCTTGGAGACTAAGCTACAAGTCATGTTAAAGGCAAAGTGAAAAAGGGGAGAAGGAACAGAAATTAAGAAAAAATATTTCTCCTTATAATTTGTTTTTTGTATTTATGTTCATCTCTAGGGGATGAAAGACAACTCCAAAGAGTAAAGCAATTTTATATTTGTGTTATCTGTTTAATACAATTGTTCAACAAAGCTAATATTAAGATGAAGGGAAATTTAATTAACTGATTCCTATTGGGAAGGATGAAATTAACATGTCCATGACAGTACAAAATATTTCTAGATTATCATCAGTCTGTATGAAGAAAGAGACTCAAGGAAATGGAACTGGACATAATCTTGAGCACAGCTCAGGTTTCTAAATCTTTCTAAAGGGAAGGTGGTGGTGAGGAACAGTAAGATGAGAATCAAAAATACTGCAAATTAGACCTTGGAGTATTTGCCCATGAAGGCTGAGGCTGCCATAAATTAAAAGGATCTAAACTCAGCTATGTAGAGGGTAAAAAACCCAAAACATTAAGAAATTTGTGTCATTCTCATGCCTACTTTTTAGCCTCCAGAAAGGAGTCAGGAAAATTTGAGGCTACAGCAACAAATAAAGGAATAGGAATGGTTGAACTGCTAGACAGCAAAAAAGAACAGCTCTTCAATACTGGCCCAGTGGACCCTGCAGTCTCACAGATGCAGAAATCTTCCTACAACACTGAAGGTCATGTCACAGTCGCACTACAGAAATACCAGGCTCAGGGAATAGAGAGCAAAGACACCATACAAGTAGCTACCAGCATGGTAGGGAGGGTCACCACCCGTGACTTGTTGCATTTCATCACTCTTGTCCATGCTGTGCAAAGGTGCACTAGACCATCACCACTAAGAACACAGTGCTGCCCCTGGCTGTACACAACTGCCTGTGCCTCCCAGTTCCAGCACTCAGAGAAGGCTTATTCTTGCCAACTGATCCAAATTCCCTCTTGCTTGCAAAGTGTCCCAGCAGTAAAGATGAGCAGCAACCACAGGTGACTTCTCTAGTCAGCCTGGAGCTTCATCCCCTACAGGAAATGGAGCAAGGTACAGACCATGCTTAGGGTACCCTGCAACACTCAATACTACTGATAGTGCACACAGCAGTGGGAGACAATCTTTCTATAACCAGCAACCTTCCACTGCAAACATTGAGTCACAGTGCTTCAAGATTTGTACTACCTGGAACACAGCATTTTAAGGATTTTTTTTTTTTCTTTCTTTTAAATATAAGAGGACCACCCCCACCCTGGTGCCAGTACTTTCACATACTTATACTAATACTGAAGGATACATACGTATGGACATATGGAATGCTTAGCTATAACAGGGCTGCAATAACAACACTGCAAATCTTCGTGTTGAGCATATAGGTGATCTCCCTTCAGGCAGGCAGGGTTCTTGGGATGTTCCACCCTTCCTGCCTGCTGAAACTGGGTGGGCCAACCTCTGGTCTGGGTTGCTAAAAAAGAAAAAGAGAAGGCTGGTGCAGGGAGCCAGGCTTACAAAGCATTTGGGTGGGGAGACGGAATCAAACAGTGCTGGTGACAACTGAGTTTCTCAGACTGTGTCTGCATACTACAAACAGTCTGGGTACCTCCCTTAGTTGTGGAGAGATGAGGTTCTCAGACTTAAGTAGAAGGAGCCTCCATCCCTCCCAGATCATCTCTGTTATGCATAGACACTGCCAGGCAGCATGCGCTCAGGGAGCCAGGTCAGTGCATTCCAGCACAGAGCAGCTAAAGTTTTGGCACTGATAGGCCAGCTCCTGTGTTGTACCAGTGCAGGGACAAGTCAGCAAGATCATTTCCAAGACCATCTAGGTAAGGTGGGATACCTTGGTGAAATAGTACTTTGACATTTGCAAGGGGTGGCACTTCAGGACATGGTTTAGAGGGCATGGTGGTGTTGGGTTGATGGTTGGACTTGATGATCTTAGAGGTCTTTTCCAACCTTAATGATTCTATGATTCTATGACAACAGCTCTGAGCCAAATGGACAGAAGTCATTCCTCGCTTCTGCTCCAGGTTGACAGAGGAGCAGAGCTGGACTGAGTGGATAGTCAAGAGCCTGCTGAAGGGTGTGTTGTGGCTGCAGTCATTAACCCATGTCCTCCACTGACCATGAGCAAAGACCGTATGCACAGTGTGAAAAACATTGAACCCACCCTCCCTTCTGGAGGCATAGCCCTCAGTCATCTGCTTGTAAGCCAGCATCCTAAAGATCTTAAAAGGGTGATACACCTAACTGTATGGCCTCATCAAAATAGTTACTACAAGTAAGGACAGAGGAGAAAAAAAAAAAGTCAGCTCTGAAAGGTGTAACAGACTAATGTGAGAGTACACCAAGACTGAAGGGGATCCTAAGTATTTGGAAACAAATCAGGGTTTAATTCAGAAGTAAATCAAGTAACAAATACAAGAGTATGCAATAGGGTGAAGCACAAGATCAAACACTTGTAGACTAAACAACTCAAATTCTGAAAGATCATCCACTGAAAAAGGGGAAATACTTGACCATGCTGTAGGCAATCCAGAAATGGCTTGTAGCCAAAATTGTGATTCAGCCATGAAAAAGGAAAATACAAGTCTAGTCAGTATCACAGATGAGCTACTCTGAGACAGAAGTAGTATGCCATGCACAGCAACACAGACTCCCTCTGGAGCATCATGTACAATTCTGCTTAGATTAACTACAGATTAACTGATTAACAGTTAATTTTGCCACAGATTAACTACACCTAGAGCAGACATGAAGAGGGTTGTCAAGCAAATGAAAGCAAGGAAAAGCTATTTTTACAAGAGGAGGGTAAAAACTAGGTAAGACAGAGCTCAAAGACTATTTTAAAAGGACATGGGGGACAAGAGATAGACAATCAAAATCTGCTTGGGCTGTTATTCCACTATGAGACTTTGGCTGGAATTAGAAACGGCTGCAGTGTTGTACACATCAAGCCACCCAGTGGAACAACAGCCACAAACTACATGGCAAGACATGCATTTTTCCTGGAAACAGCCATACTTTGATATTGCACCTGATGCAATAATTTTGTTTATGACACTTTAAGTGCTCTTTTGCCTGGCGTCACACACATTCTGAAATACAAAAGTCTTCAATGTCAGGGGGAAAACACTCCTTGGCTGGTTCCAGGGGATTAGAGGGAGGAGATTATCTTACTGGCCCCCCTGGATGGTAGCTCATCCTTAAGCAGTCAGCTCCCTCTTGACTAGCCGTTTTTTCCCCAAACTCTCTGGACTTGAGTGGAGAGAGCAGAGGAAGCAGAGGAAAAGAACTACATCTGGAACGGAACAGAAATGGATGCCTGATGTTTAAAGAAAGCTGACTGCATGATTTCTAATCATGTAAACTATTTTTCAGCACACAACTGATAGCTTGAAGCCACAAGACAAAAAGAAATCACTTCATATAAACCTGTCTCAGCTCATCCAGCAGTTTTTAATCACTGGGACACAGACAGAAGTGCTCTGAGTTTGCCAGACTAACTACAGTGCTTTTCAGGAGAAAAAAACCCACATGTACAAAGAGTGATTTTTCACCCTTCATCTGTAGGCTGCCTGTGCAAAAGGCTGGGTTCCCTGTAGGATGGCACACTGAGAATGAGTTAATTGCCTCACAAGGTGAGCTCAGGCCATCACATGGCCTCACAGTCAGCTGATCAACAGGAACATCTGTGAAGCCCTCTCTCAAAAGCTTGTACACACTGAGTTAGCATTTCAAGGTGAACATAAAGAATTTGTCAGGGTCAGTGCATAATATTAATTAAAAACTGGTTTTGCACCCATTCTAGAAAAAAATGCTTTGTAAGAACAAGTGTTGCAAGACACATGTTCCAGCCAAGAGCATTCATGACTGTATGACTTAGTTGCTAATATAAACAGGAAACCTCTTCCCCTCCACACTGAATGGTGCTTAGTAAATGATATTGTTACAACTTGAAGGTATGCAAATGCCCTCTGTGCTTGACCCAAAGTTCATCTAACACAGGTGCTAACACTAGCAGAATGCAAAAGTCCAGAAGTTTGCATGGTTTTTAATTCAGGAAGTCAGTAAGCCTCACTCACACTAAAATAGTCCACAAAACAAACACTTTTCAATGATGGTGACTCTACAAGGGTTTGGCAGTTGACTTTGCACGGGCTAGTGCTTATCCACTGTAGACACTGTTTTAGTTCCAGTACTCAAGAACTTCCCCAGGCCAAACCCTTGGAAAGTGCTTCACAACCCTAAATCTTATGCTAGATATGAGGAACATGTATTCAACCCATACATGACATTCCCCCAGGAGTCAGCAAGACATGGGTTTTGGAGAAAAAAAATTGTTCAACTAAAAGTCTTCAATAAAACAAATTACAACTTTTCAAAGATATCTTAACTCAAGTTGTTTCTGCCACCAGCAAGACCATAATGAGTGATAATCTGTTTGAAAAGGAAAACTGAAATTTCCAACATCTCCTGCCACCAAGGGAGGGAAAAAACTCTCTTACTATTTGCCATACTTCAAACATTGACATACATCTATGGTAAAACTACTAGTAGTTGACAGTCACAAGTATCAACTCCTCCCACCCCCCACCCCCTTTAGCCTAGCAGTCAGGTGCTGCTGGACTGGCTCTTCTGCCTCTTTCTTCAAGACAAAGGAGCCACTTAGCGTGTAGCTCTACGCCTGTGCTGACATCTGTATCACGCAAAGGCTCCAAATGCCGCTCAGGAAGGGTGAGGGTCTGCCCAAGTCCTACGTGCCAGACCCACAAGGACATCTCAGATACCCCAAGGTGTCTCAGACAGTGTTAGAAGCCAATATGATAACTAAATCAAACTAAATCAATAAAAGGGGACACTGCTCTTTCCAGGGACGAGGATCTCCATTACACTTGCAGTATAACAGACTTCAAGTATTCTCCCTGAAAGTTCAGCACTGCTGGAGGAAAATGAATTCCCAGACATTATCAGATAGGAAAGTGCTGTTTATACCTTCAATAATCCAGGACCCTTACATTGAGAGCAACCTGTGAGGGAGACTGCTGAAGTCATTCAGGCTTAAATTTGCACCAAAACCAGAAGCTTTTACCTGGTAGGCATTTAAGTACACGTTTCTATTTATCTACACAAACAGCTCCAAGGATTTTTGAACGAAATGGCTAGCTCTATGCCTAGCACCTTTGAGTCCTATGTTTGAACACACAAGTTTGCCTTTCAGGGACAAGTGTTGTGAGGTAGTCCTGTAAGGAGCTGAGGCTAAGCAGAGATGACTGCTAACAGTCAAGTTACCACATGTTAGCTAGCTACCAATTATCTGCTAAACTGTATTAACTAGTCAACTGCCAATTGCAGGGTAACCTGAACTTACTTCCACCTGATTTATAACATGTTAAGCTAATATAATCTTGCTTTGTGCTGTGATGGGATAGAAACAAGCATGCAGTCAACATGACTCAGCTGAGCCATACTGTGTTTGAACAAAAGCAATCCAAAGGTCACCCCTTTTTCCGGCGTCCCCAACAATCCTTCCTGTAACACTGGGGTGCGGCACCTTCACAGTATTACCAGTAGTTCACTATTAAACTCTTCCCCTATCCTGAAGGAAAATACATTTAAAAAAATAGAAGATAACCTAAGAAACCTGTTAACAATGAATCTTTTTTCCCCTCCCTCTCCCCTCCACATCCTGTACCTTTGTGGTCATCCTCACAAATAGCCCCAGGACTAGCTTACCTAAATTGTATTTAATGTCTCCTAATTAATGCTGGAAAGAGGTGGAGCTGCTGTTGTAACAGCAAGAGGCAGTCTGTCACTAGCCACAAGATTTAAGATAAAAACCTAACAGGTAGAATTCTCCCACACACTCTACCAAGGTCTGACAAAAATCTAAATATAATCAGTTCAAGGAAATGGAGTAGAGTAACACAAGCTTACAAGTGTAATGTTTACCAATAACATGGAAAACTTAATTGTGTGAGGAGTGAAGACTCATATCATTTAAGCTACTGGTCTTCATTAGACATTCCTACCCGTTAAGTAAAGCAGCCTGCTTTGTTCTAACCATAACCCATGGCCGGAATAGCATACATTATACTGTTTTATATTCCAGATAAAGGTCTTCACCTTTCTGTCTTGAAGACCAGTCTTCCTTGACCTTCCCCGTACCTCCAAATCTGGTGACAACCACACTTCTTTCCTCTGTAGATCGCATGTTTTAAAATGACAGCTTGATTACCAGCTACATTCAGCTGCACCTCCATGATGGAGAAAACTAACTGCTATTGCCTGAATATACATATAACACAGGGGTCAAGAAAAAGCCTGCTGAAAATGAAACGGAAGATCAAAATAAGCTTCAGTTGAAAGGTACTCCACTAGAACCTAGATTCTGACCATCTAAAACTGTAATCAACTTCTATATGAAAAGGAAAACTAGAATCATGCTGCTTGCAATGGCATGTTACTAAGGCAGGATATGTGTTATATCTATACATATTTAATAACAAAGGGCATTTTATTTCTTTTTCATTCTTTGTTCTCTTTCAAGAAAGCCAAGACAAACAATGCAGATGTCATGAACAAGAAGCCACTTGGCTCCAGCTGGGAACACACCAGGGCTTACTGTTGCTAGAGCATATAACACCTGAACTGCTTTTTGACTGGAAGGGGTTCTGACTGCCAGCCTCCTCCCAGGACCCTGTGTACTGACTCAACATTTGGAACAGGGAGATGATCTGTCTGGAGTTTACAGATTTATACTGCAGATAACTAGGCAATTCACATTCAGCTGTTACATCCCATCAAGAACCTAAGGTTTTTACAGCTGCTGTTTTTCCCTATCATTTGCATGCTCTGCTTCCTGGGATAAACCTACTTAGTGCTCCACTACTGCTCTCCAGTACCTCTGTCCACAATATCCAGAATTTAACAGGGACAGTTTCAACTTTGAGCCCCTTCCTGTGACAGCTTACAGACATTAGCCAGGTCTGTCACTGCTGAGCATGTGCCAAGCATTAGCCAACTACTTCCCAGCTCTGCAGGAGGGGAGAAAGGACAGCAAGAGCAAGCACAATACCTGCAACCCCTGCTTTACCTTGTAGTCTTGCTTCCACCACATACCTGTTTAATGACCTACCTCTCCCCAATGCACAAGAGAAACCAGAAATGGTGAGGCCTAGCATGGGAACACAGGCAAGCTTTGCTTATTCTTTATGGCTTCCACCTGTGCTTACCTGTCCCTCAGCCACTCTAGCTGAGTACGTAAACCCTGAACTCACACATTAGCCCTGCAAAAGATTAAGAAAAACCACATTTGCTACTTACACAGCTAACACCCACTGTTGTCCACCCACAGCCTATAGTAGGAAGAACTATTCTTCCTCCTTGGTCCGAGCATTTTATGCATAAGGTAGAGATGCTTTTGCATGAGCAAAAAAACAGTTTATACGTATTGTCAGTCTCATCTGCACCTAAATTAATACACTAACTTTTTCCTTCCCAACACAATAGACATAAGGCAGTTTCCTTGCTCAAATTCTCAAGTGCCACACCAGCCATGCTCTTCGTGTTACCTCAAAGAGTCAGCCCTGCCTCTTGCACCTGGGATACCATCAGTCATTCCTTCCACATGCTTATGAAGCAACCAAGGTTGTCCATGGCCATCTTTTGCAGTAGTTTTCCACAGCAAGGATGCTGCAAAACTGGCTGAGAGGCTAAATCAACCTTTGATTCTTCCTGACAAAGGAGGAAACAGTAAAGAAACAACAAAAAGACAGTGCTGGAGGCAAACCCCTCCACCCTTGTGAAGACTTTTCCAGGCATGAAACAGTGACTGTTCAGACAGAGCACGTACCCATATGCATGCAGAACTTTCTCTAGGTAGCTACTGGCATCTAAACCAAACCATCTTAAAACATGCCGCTGTGGCTCAACCCAAACAAGAAGAGAAGCAGATATGTAGCACCATTGCAGGTTAACTGCTCAATTTATTCCCACAGCCTCTCAAGCAGCTCTGGCAGCCTCTACTGAGCTTAGCTGGTCAGACACCTTCCAGAATGCAATTTAGCCAATTTAATCCTACCTGCAGGATGTCTGTCACACATCCGGTCCCGTGAGACAGCAGCGTGGGTGCGTTGGACCTATCCTTAGTCTCTCCCATCAGGTCTCGACAACTAAATGGGTTAAGCATTTGTAAGAAATATGAAAGTTGTTAAAGGTCACCACGCGGGAAGCCCAGAGCAAGCTCACTCTCTTTTGACAAAAAATGCTTTAGAAACAAGGGAAGAATGAGACAACACAGAGTAGAGGAAGGGAGTCTATTAACAAGATGCCCTTCAAGAAGATGGAGATATGTCCAAATGCAAATGACAAAAATAACAAACTCTGGTTCATAAAATGCCAACACAACATAAAAAAGGCTCAGGTAAAGATTCAAAGAACAGTGTGATCAAGACAATGTGACTAATAAATCCTCTTCCAGCATGTCAGAGCAGGAAGTCCATAGGATCAACAGACTATCAAACTATTAAACGAGTGTTGGCAGAAGATGCATTCAAAACAAGAAGTTAAGGAAGCTCTTCAGGCCCACCTGAGGAAGTTCGCATTCTGGAACCTCTCTTTAGAAACATTATGGTCTGGACAGGCTGGATCAATGGGCTGAGG